>NW_025786924.1:0-15234 GCF_021130785.1 Homalodisca vitripennis
TACATTAAACCCCGCTGAAGTGTGAACCCCCCGGTAAATATTAAACCCCGCTGGGAATTTCCTGGCATGGACCTCATGTCCGAATGTTTACCAATCACCACAATCGCTTTTCAGCCCCCCTTTGGGAAATTCCCGGTATGAACCATATAACCCCCCGATGTCTTAACCCTTGGTAACGTTAAACCCCCCCCCTTTGAATTCCTTGGTATGACCTCATAGTCCGAAATTCTATACCTATCAATAAACCACTCTATTCCCCTAATTCTTGGCAAACACCCTAAACGGGGCGCCCCGGCAACATTAAACCCCCCCAGGGAATTTCCCTGGAATGACCAGACAATTTCTCCAGAATAAATTAAACCCCTGATGTCTTATAACTTAACCCCCGTTAACATTAAACCTCCCCTCAGGGAATTTCCTGGATGCAGACCAGACAATCTCCTGAGTAACTTACACCACTGATATCTGTTAACCCACACCCGGAATTTCTAGTATTACCAAACAATCTCTGGAGTAAATTTAAATCCCTGATGTCTTAACCCCCGGTAATCATTAACGCCCCCCAGGGAATTTTCTCTGGCATGGCTAGAATTTATTTTCTCTGATTTAACCTGTCACCGAATACCGCATATCCCCGAATTTGGGAAACACCCAAAAAGGAGGCCTGGGGGGGGCGTAGCCCCCAGCGAGCCGAAGGACGAGTATTCTCTATATATATATACTATATATAATATATATATATATATATATACATATATATATATTACAAGTCCTGGGCGCAAGTACTCTTCGTGTTTATATTGAAATAGCGATTATGGGCTATTGCCATATCCAATCACAAATATTTCTATAGTTTGAGTTATGTAAACATATCATGTGACTGCTACGAGCACAAATACCAAAATACTTAAATCGACAAAGTAAGGGTTCTGTGATGTAATGGGTAGCACACTTATCACCCACGAAGTGAGAGATCCGGGCGGTGAGTCCCGGCGGGGAAAGTACTTTTTGATGATTCAATGTTAATTGAAAATTAAAGTTGGGGCCGTTTGCCATTTTTTAATTACAATTTATCAACGTTAACAACCCACAACCCCAGGACCCACTGAAGTCGGCAGTGATTTTCACACACAACTAAACATTCTTATACACGGCTTAGCCTTTGATTAATAATCATACTGATAGAACTACTAGACATTATTTCTTTTCTACATAAATTTTCCACGTCCATTGAGTCATCAATTTCACACATTTTTTATGATTTTTTTTAATATGAACAATAAAACAATTTTCCGTCAAGGTATCTTCTTATTACAAATAATGTATATTATATATTAACTAAATTAACATTAAATCATATTTTATGATTCTTTACTTGTGATGATTAACGATAAGTGATCGTAACTGGGACAAATGGAGGATGAGGCTAGAGAATATGTTCTTAATGCAGACGTTTATGGGACGAGTGCATGTTTATTATAACAGCATTAGGCTTGAAACAACTTCAACTCGTCTTCAAACCATATTTTAAAAACACAGTAAGTGGATCTATTATAACTCCTGGCCAAGGGCTTATCCAGAAAAAATTTGGCAAGTCATCGCATGCCCTTATTCGTCAATGTGTTAGAGGGGCTACATTTGTGGAAGCTAGTCCCATGAAAATAACATTCCCTCCACATCCCATCCCCATTCCTTAAACGGAAGTTTATTATGTATCTAGTGTTTTTTTCCTAGTTCAGTAAGGCGACCTAATGCTCATGTACATGTAAATTTATAACGTATGACTATTCAACTTAAACTTTAAACCAATTACAATACTTAATATATATTTGACAAGATTTTATATTTGTATTTTCATGGTCCACCTGTATTCCAGCAATAAAGGAGAATACGCTGCACTCATGCAACAAAAATTTAATTGTAGGTTTTGTAATGGATTTACAATATGCTTCAGAGATAATTTCCAAAACTCAAGTTATTCTATACTTCAAAAAAGTACTTTAAATTTTTTATACAAACTATTTGTCTTAACAGCAAAATGTTACTATGACTACTAATAGGTATCTTGGTTTATCTTGTACTGATCCATTAACCTATCACCTTGTGTCACACGAGATACACTTAGGTTCTATTTTAATAAACAAAATAACTGTTCCTAGTGTAGGAATCAAAGTATCCTTAATCAATAGATTGGTACTGAAAATTATACGAATAATACCTAGTTGGCTTTCCCAACGATAAGATTAAAAAGCTATATTTTTTGTGAACTCTTATAAAGTAGGTATTTTACCTTTATTGATATCATTCTTCTTAAGGCCCATTGGGGTTGTTGTGTTCCAATTAGGTGGTAGCTGGGAGATGTCAAGAGTCAAGACGTGTTGGTGAGACAACAGAATTTGAGTGATTAATGAGAAACTAATCAGAAACTCGTGGACATTTAAAAACAGCACCATCAATGATAAAACTAAGCCTCCCCTACTGGGAATAGATGATCAAAGAAAATAATAACCAACTAAACGCATTAAAGACATTTATATACATATATTGACCATTGTAGCCTATATTATAATTAATGGCTGATGTAGTATGGTAGGTTTGTACAGCCGTTGAGATAATATTCCAATAATCGTCTCACTACCGTTTTTGTATCAAGAGTGTAGATTCTGTACCCATAATTAACAACAGGATAATTACAGAAATATTAACAATTATTTAAAAACCCCCGTTAAACGATAACATATTTTTAACTCTCCATTTTTATATGTATACATTTTGTAACACTATTTATATTTTATGATTAAAAAACTTTACGCAATAACAATTTATGTTTAAAAATTTATCTTATAATTGTAATTTAAGTTATTTTAAATTAATAATGAGAAAAATACTCGTAACCTTAGAGACATCAACTTAATCCATGAATTAGTTTTTGGACTGTTATAAAAGTCCATGTATAACTTAGTAGGGGGCTCTTTGTGATACTTTTTATAAACTATAATAATATTGTTATTATTATTTAAAAATTAGAAATACACTAAACCAAAAATCTGTGATATGCCATATGGAGTCCTAAGTTAATGCATTACTAAGATATCTCTTAAGAACGTACTTTTCAGTATTAATTAAAGACCAGCTTTTACCAATGGAAACATAAGTCCGTTTGAATCACGAACAAGAACCAGTAGGTGGCCTTTTGAATAGAATGAATGAACACGGAGGGTAAATGTCATGTCCACATATCCTGTGGCCCAGACTTAACCAGTGCAAAGGAACATTTGACATTATAGACTCTACACTCTGCCATACCCATGTGGAACATTCTTCATTCAAACTTGTCTCAATATAAATCTGTTCATTTTACTATTTAGCCTTAGTACATAGCACTTATACGGCTTTTGCTACTATAATTGAAAATATGTTTTTATCTTTTTTCCGTACAATACTATATATAAACTAATATTGTGTTTTTAGGTACTTTTAAAAGTTGTGTTGTCATTTTTTGAGACTATTAAGGAAAAATCCAACTAGTATTAAAATAGATTTTGTGTAAGTGGTTTCCAAAACACTTTTATTGTACAAAAAGTTCATGAAACATTAAAAACCTTAGGCTAAAACAACAACAGCAAAAATACATTCGAAACATTTATTGGTAGGCACGATGAACTAAATTAAAACTAAAATTTGAAAATCGTTTATTCAGCAAAGTAATGTATTATTTATGGAAAGTCTACCTTATGGTGTAATTATAACGACTTGGATTGTTGATATTAATATTCCAGAATATTAATATTTAAATCATCAATAATACATCCAAGACGATATAAAATATTTTTTGATTAGTAAAGATTCTAGTGAATATTAAGTACAATGTATTATTAAATTTGTTAACTATTAAAATATTATCTGGTTTGTCTAAGAATAAAAATCACAGTTCTAAAAAAACAATGGATTTATTTTTAACTTGCAAAATAATAAGTTCAACGTTTCAGAATTTGTATCACTCTATTTTCCACAAAGAATTGACAAACCTTTTTGTAAATTTAAAAATTCCTTTTGCAAGAAATAAAAATATTAATCAAATATATGAAACTAAAAATCAGAGCTCTCTTCTAAAATAGAATAATAAAGTTTTAAAATAAACATGAAATACCACTTGGAAAATAATAAAAATAAAAATGTTCACTTCTAAGTTTCACTCAAAATTCAAAATAAAAATTTCAACTTCTATTTACACTAGTTAAACCTTAACTTTCAAGTCTCTGCAATTCAGATTACAAGTCTCTCCCTAATAATTATTAAAGTTCAATTAATTTTCAATTAATAATTCACAATAAAACAGTTCCAGTTAAATATTAATAAATTACTACCTTTTCAAATCTCAATTAAAGTTATTGACAAAGTTCAATTTTAATTCACTTCTCTTGCAAGCATGAACCAAATGTAACTTGTATGATTTTATTATGCTCTATTGTTCTTCGAGAATAAGTTATTCAGATTGCTCTGTAGTTTCTATGAATTTAATTTTTTCCTCAAAATCACTCGCGGAAAAAAATTTCAGAAAAAACGGCGCACTGCAACTAACTTTACTCACGAAAATAACCAAAAGAAGGGCGAAAATTATGAGCGGGGTGCTTAAATACTTCCCTTTCCAATCACCTTTGCAGGACATCCGTGGAGCTCTCTCATTGGTCCAGCTGTATCAAACCAGGAGAACAATACTCACAATAAGACAAGTTCTAATCAATTCAAGGCAGTCAACCTGCATTCCTAACAATTTAAAACTACCAGTGCTAACTTGCCAAAGGATTACTTGTTCGATTTTACCCTGACATTTCACAATCTAATCTAAAATTAAGCCCCAATATTTCGATACCAAAATTTTTATTTAAGTTTTAATTAAAAAAATAAATCAATGTAGCTTTAAAAACGCTACATTACTCCCCCTCCTTTACTTCTAAATACGGCCCTGCAGTTGATAAAAGAAATTTAACACCAATTAGCAATTTAAAATGTTTTTAAAACGTACATCATTTAGTTACCCACCAATGTTTTTGGTACAGACAGAACAGTTACACAAATAATAGTTGGCCGTTATCAAAGGAAGGTATGTAGGACAATGACTCGAGATAGCGAACCCTAATACCCTCACAATTCTAATTTTACTATATCTATAGTTGACCAGTCGTATCCTAGTCCAAGGACTTTTGTCCTTTCCGGTCTCCTCCTGTCGACGTCTATGTATGGACAGTAGCTTCCTCAGTCAGTGAGTGCTCGTGCTTCACGGTCCCATGTGTCGTCCCTTGGATCCGTCGTGTAGGTCACCACCCCTCGCTGTTGTAGCCGGCGCGCTGTCCGCGGGTGTGACCAGTGATAGCGAGTGTTGTTCCGTATCTCACCTCCACAGCATTCCACATATAAACAGAACATTCTCTCTTACTATGACATAGGTCCCCTTTGTCACCATTTATGTCGGAATTTCAGAGTCTTGTCTCGTTTCGTTTTCAAAAAATTGTAATTTTTAATCCAACTCGAAGATTGCTCATTCTTTCCTTCATAAATTTTATTAAAATATTTAAGACCCTTTATTTAATTACGAACACGTTATTTACATTGGATTACAGGGGAGGGGTTGACCTAAATTTCTTCTTCTCATTCATACACTATAAACAAATATCAACATGAAATTAGACACACAAGAACGAATGTTAGTACAACAATACTATAATGTCTATATACTAATATCAGACAGTATAATGGTTCTAGACACTATTATTAAATACTACATTTCTTAATTTTAAAGTCCTGAGGCCATGTAAATTATCCTCTTCATGTAAATATGTATTTATATAGTCATAAAAATCCCCTTTTTCTTTTAATACCTGAAAGAAAACACAAAACCTTGACTTGGCCTATGGTTACTCAATTATGACATTTTAATATGGGTTTTTTTTATTTTATGCTGAAAGAAAAAAATCGTCCAATTGTTCTTAACTGTCTAAGTGTTCCAATTAAATTTCACTTAAGCGGGTCTCAAAACTTGTGAATGCAATCTTTTCAAAATTTTCAAGTCCTTGGTGTGCTGTATTATATAACTGTTCTCCGAGATAATAATCACAATCTTGTATGGTCCGTCAAATTTCCCTATCCAATTTATTTCTGTGTCCAGGTATTTTACAAAACACTTCATCATTAATTTTAAAACTTTCGGTGGTTTCTATTATAGGGCCTTAACTTCGAATTTTTAATAAACTGTTTATTTTAAATTCTCCAACGCTCTCCGCATAGTTTTTGAAATTTTTCCTTTGGCACTAAATTTTCAAAAATTGATTTCAAGTTGCACTTTAAATCCAACTCATTGTTACGTTTAAAATTAAACATTAAAGAATATGCGCTATACCTAGTACTGTCATTCACACACGAGTTAACTGCTTGTTGAATTTTTACTTAAATCAGAGTCCCAGTTCCTTTTGCAATCACTATACAAGCAAGTCAAATTTGAATTTAAGTTTTCTTAAATATCTTTCAGATTTGTTACCCTGGAGGTTGTACGGGATTGTAGTGATTCATTTCACACCTCATTTGAAAAGATTTGCCCTTAACTCCTCGCTGGTGAAGTAAGTAGCGTTGTCGCTCACAATAATTTCCGGCAAACCAAAGTTTTTTTTTATATTACTCTCTAAAGTTTACAACGCCATGCCTGAATTCACTTTCCTGGGAGGCACGACCCAATTGCACCTTGTGAAGTCCGTCCACCATGATTAGTATGAATTCATCCCACCTTGAAGATCCACGCAGAGGTCTAAATGCATCCATGTGGAACTTTGTGTACTGGACGTGCCGAAATACCTCTGCATGCAGCTCACCACGGTCCCGCCAGTTTTGTACGTTTACTCAATAATTTCCTAAGTTTATCTACATTGTCATCAGTAATAATTTTATACACCACGGAACCACAGTTCATAAATTAAATTGTCCTTACTTAAAAAAGTCCACCTTGAGAGCCATTTTTGGTTAAATAAATTTAAATTAAATATTACAACTTAATTAGACAACACAAGTTCTTGCCAAAGTTTTCCAACAAAGTTTATAACAGTTTGTGTAAGTTTATTAAAAATTCACTGGATACTTTACAAATCAGAGTTGCGCAGTCAATATAACGACTTGGATTGTTGATATTAATATTCCAGAGTATTAATATTTAAATCATCAATAATACATCCAAGACGATATAAAATATTTTTTGATTAGTAAGGATTCTAGTGAATATTAAGTACAATGTATTTATTAAATTTGTTAACTATTAAATATTATCTGGTTTGTCTAAAAATAAAAATCACAGTTCTAAAAAAAAACAATGGATTTATTTTTAACTGGCAAAATAATAAGTTCAACGTTTCAGAATTTGTATCACTCTATTTTCCACAAAGAATTGACAAACCTTTTTGTAAATTTAAAAATTCCTTTTGCAAGAAAATAAAAATATTAATCAAATATATCAAACTAAAAATCAGAGCTCTCTTCTAAAATAAAATAATAAAGTTTTAAAATAAGAATGAAATACCACTTGGAAATAATAAAAATAAAAATGTTCACTTCTAAGTTCACTCAATATTCACAATAACAATTTCAACTTCTATTTACACTATTTGAACCTTAACTTTCAAGTCTCTACCAATTCAGATTACAAGTCTCTCTCTAACAATTATTAAAGTTCAATTAATTTTCAATTAATAATTCACAATAAAACAGTTCCAGTTAAATATTAATAAATTACTACCTTTTCAAATCTCAATTAAAGTTATTGACAAAGTTCAATTTAATTCACTTCTCTTGCAAGCATGAACCAAATGTAACTTGTATGATTCTATTTATGCTCTATTGTTCTTCGAGAATAAGTTATTCAGATTGCTCTGTAGTTTCTATGAATTTAATTTTTTCCTCAAGATCACTCGCGGAAAAAAAATTTCAGAAAAACGGCGCAACTGCAACTAACTTTACTCACGAAAATAACCAAAAGAAGGTGCGAAAATTATGAGCGGGCGCTTAAATACTTCCCTTTCCAATCACCTTTGCAGGACATCCGTGGAGCTCTCTCATTGGTCCAGCTGTATCAAACCAGGAGAAACAATACTCACAATAAGACAAGTTCTAATCAATTCAAGGCAGTCAAACCTGCATTCCTAACAATTTAAAATTACCAGTGCTAACTTGCCAAAGGATTACTTGTTCGATTTTACCCTGACATTTCACAATCTAATCTAAAATTAAGCCCCAATATTTCGATCCCAAAATTTTTATTTAAGTTTTATTAAAAAAAATAAATCAAATTTAGCTTTAAAAACGCTACATTACTCCCCCTCAGTAGACCTCCCGCAGAATGAGCCCCAACATGGGCTCTTATGGAGTTATTTTAACATGGGCTCTTATGGCGATATTTTAGCATTGTCTCTTATGGGAGATACATTTCGGTGTTTCCTAACCCACAGACTTCCTGTTTTCCTACGACTTATCTCAACCTAGACTTCCTGTTTGTCCACACACCTCTGACTTTCTGTACTGCTTAACCACACGTCCTCAGGTCCCGTATCAACGCTTACTGACACTCACCTTTTTGAGTACCTGAGAGTCTTAACACCCGCACCCGTATCTGATGGCTCCTACCGGAGTCCGACACTGTCCCTAATGCCTCCCGTACTCAGAGCCAGGCGTAACGCCCATACCCGGATTTTGACCGCCTAACCTTTACCGGCCATGCACGACATATTCCGTCACCCATCTTTTCGAGTACCGGAACGCATGATAACTCGCACCCACATTTCTAACGGCCCCTGCCCAAACATTTCAAATGCCTCCAATACTTAGGGCTCTTAACCACATATATTACCCACACTGTTATTTCTAACAATTCACTCCAGGACCTAGCCGCCCATCTATAACCCCCCGTCTCTTGCAGACCCATACCTGAACAGTTTCCTCACAGGGTTCCAACTTATACCCAAATCGGTACTCTGACCGCCTACCTCTTATCCTGAATGTCGACATACAAAATTTTAACCGTGTGCTTTTCACCCTGCCGAGACCCTACACTTTTCGATTGCCTCCAGTACTCATAGCCGAGCGTAATCGCTCATACCCGGATTTTTACCATTTTTACAGTCTAATGTATCACATAGGCCTGCAATAGTTCCCCGTCTCCTGGACATGCTAAGACCTGCACCTGTATTTCTAATGGTCGTTACAGAAACCTCACACTATCCTATTACCTCCCTCATACTTCGACTCTTTAACCACGGATATTGCACATACTATGATTTCTAACTCCCCGACCTTTAGGTGTGTATACGCCTACATCCTCCCACCTCTCTCGTGTACCCAAGCGTCTTCAGCCCTCATCCATACCCTGCCGAGAAACCTACACTTTTCGACTGCCTCCAGTACTCCTAGCCGAGCGTATCGCTCATACCCGGATTTTTACCATTTTACAGTCCAATGTATCACATAGACCTGCAAAAGCCCGTCTCCTGGACATGCACCTGCATTTCTAATGGTCCCTACAGAAACCTCACACTATCCTATTACCTCTCATACCTCGGCTCTTAACCACGGATATTGCACATACTATGATTTCTCACTCCCCGACCTTTACGTGTGTATACACCTACAGCCTCTCATCTCTCTCGTGTACCCAAGCGTCTTCAGCCCTCATTCGTACCCTGCCGAGAACCTACACTTTTCGACTGCCTCCAGTACTCATAGCCGACCGTATCGCTCATACCCGGATTTTTACCATTTTACAGTCCAATGTATCACATAGGCCTGCAATAGTCCGTCTCCTGCACATGCTAAGACCTACTTTTTCTAACGGATCCTGCAGAGGCTTCACACTTTCCTATTGTCTCCCATACCTCGGCTCTTAACCACGGATATTGCACATACTATGATTTCTAACTCCCGACCTTTACGCGTGTATACGCCCTACAACCTCCCACCTCTCTCGTGTACCCAAGCGTCTTTAGGCCCTCACCCTCACACCGACGGGACAACAACACTTTCCAAATGCCTCCCGTACTCTTACCCAAGGGTATCACCCATACCCAATTTTAGAACACCTACACATTACCGACTAGTATCCACAAAGTCCAACAGGCATCCATATAATATGTCGTACACCACGTCTCTTAGCCCTTACACATACTCCACGACTCCACACTCTAAAGTGATTACTACGCGTAGCGTCACATTCGAAAATTGTCTTCCCACCATTAATACCCTGTACTGGTTTCCACACATATAGTTAACACCTTTACCGTATTAATCTCCATATACGAGTATTTACCGAGCATATCGCAACAATCTTAGTTAGCCATACCTTCGTAGGATTCAAACTTGCATTTCGTTCAATTTCTAACATACTGAGGTCCCCATTAAAAAAAAAACCAGGCCTAACACGGCACTCTCATTTTACTGACAAATATTCATACATTACCTGAAAGTGTAATGCTAATATTTTACCGAGTACTTTCCCAACAGGATATTCTCATCCCGAGGTCCTAGTCTCAAGCTAACAGCTTATAACACGAGGCGTACCTTCTGAGCGACTACTATTTGCCGATCAATGCCCGTGCATATGTTTCAATACCTGGACACCTAATGTCTACGAAGTACTTCATATACTCTTATCCCACGCAAACCCATCACGGGACCCTAATTTCTGCTACCTTTCACTTGGATGTCTATCACTTCATTCCGGGACCCAACTCTCAAGCAGACTTAACCGGTAATTAAAAGAACCGTATTTCATTATTAACAAAGCACCATACATTTATTTCAACTACTGCTTAGACATTTAGTTTCCATATTAATCAAGTATTTTGTTTTCACTTAACCCACGCCTCCCTTTACGGCACTCCAACTTTTTACCACATTAAATCCACCATCACTTTCTAACGGCCAGGCTCTCATTTTCATAATATCAAGCGAGCGTAGCTTAATACGGAGTACCATCCCATACAATTTAAGCTTTACCGTGTGTAATTATATATGTCGCTTATACTTGGACATCTAAAGACCCATCATACCTCACTCTGGTTTCCTAGCTGTTTCCCTTACTATTAATTTATTTATAAAGAGACGCATACAGAGGTATTAGTCCAATCGTCTCGAGACCGCGTTATACTAATGTTTATATTATAATCTATACTAGCACTTTATGAAATCTCGACCACAGTGACTTACCCATTGCACCGGCTCATGACACTGCTCCGTAACGGACAGTTTGCGGGTTGCGGTTACCTGTATCCTCGGACTCTGATAATTCATTTTCTACAACAATATTAAAACTAATAACTATTATAACATCTTCAGTACAGCACGGGATATCTGCCATCCTGAATACAGTCGGAATAATACATAGGTACTGCATTCGGTATGTAATAAGTTTTAATTTTTCTCCCGAGTGTGATGTAAAGAGCTTTAACTTATTTATAGTCTATTCTCAAAAACGTATACCGCTTCGTATACTTTGAATTTAGTTAATCATACAGGATGCGATGATTGAGGTTTGCGGTTACATGTAAAAACCCAGACGAGTAACGGTACAGCTGCAACCGCAATTTTAAGAGACCACATTGGTCAAAATAAGCGCGTCTCTGATTGGTCTAAAATAGCCGCCAAGCACTCTGATTGGTCGGTGTTCTACACAGTCGGCAGAGATTTCCCTGACTCGTCAGTCTGGAGGTGGACATCAAAGAGGTAAGACCTATGTCGCTCTGTTCCTTGATATTGCACAACATTGTGTATACATAGTCGAATATCAAGAGAAGAAAACCTCGCTAATTACTAATATAAAATAAATAAGACATTGCTTACCTACCTACCTAGTTACCAGAATATTATTTTTAATAATATTACTGTTGCAAAATGGAATCTCAACCTATTGAAGTGGTCTCAGAGTCTCTCATTGATCGGCTCACCTAATAATAGCGACACCATTATTCTCTTTTATTTCTCGTCAGTTTCTTCAGTGGCACGTCAATCACTGAGAAGGACAAGGACGTTGTGGTTGGTGTTGGAGTAGCTCCTAGCTCAGTGTTAATCGATTGGTTTGAATTTTTAAATGCTATATTGACGCTTTCTCTAGTAAGTGAGTCAGTGGTGTTAGTGTGAATTTTATATTTATTTAAGTGCTTTTATTTTACAATATCAGTAGTACATTTTATAAAAGTAAATTAGCTTTATATGGACGTTTTTATTACATTTTTCAGGTTTTATTAAGTGCTTCTGTACTGTTTATTTAAGCGATCGACGAGACACATTAAACTCCCTTTACACACTGTAGTGTTCTTAAATGTGTTTATCCTATTGCTTCTTTTAAATCTAATACCAGTGTTATTGTGTTTTTCTGAAAGTGACACAAGTTGATCTTCGTTTGTGTTACTGTGGTTTGTATCGTACGTGACAAACCCCAACATAGATTTTCGTTCATTTAATTATGTGTGCGTTTTCTATAATCAAGTTTTGTGTAATTTATTTCGGTATATTACAACTCATACCACAGTTGTACTGTAAAACAAAGTTTACTGCGCTATGCGCAGCTCCTACACTTACTTAAGTGCGTGGAACGTAGTCTTCTTGTCCATTCTTAGACGTGACGTAGATGAAACATGTCCACACACCATTCCAAAAAGCTTGTTATCAAAGCTGCTTGCTGTATTATTTTAGAGCTAATTACATACAACATCGGCATCCCGTAAAAGTTTATGCATACCGGATGGGAAAAACACTACTGTAGAAGGTTTAGAAATCATACTGGGGTCAGAAAACAGTTTTCCCAAGTTTAAACACCAGTACCCGAAGGAGTGGTCCGAACTTGATTCGCGGATTAAAAAGGGGTTTGGGAGTATTGTTCGAAAAGGCGAAAGCCGGGTACTACCGAATATGACTACCTAAGGCTTCACTTTTAGATTCTCTGAATTTCAGCAACCAAAGGGATTCCGGATATATCGCTTATAGACCTGCAAATCAAGTTCACGGGGATATTAATTTGGGAATATATTTGGAAAACTTATCCAAAGTCTCAAATAACGGATTTCGGATTAAGTCCCTATGGACACATTTTAGCAGTTAAGTGCACCCGCACCCAATAATTCCAGTAGGCAGTGGTAGCCTCAGAGACAGAAGACCAGGTTTTTATAATAACTTTCAAGAAGAATGCAATGACCCGTAAAAAAGAGGAATCGTAGTTCATTTAAGCAATAGCGATAATCTGTGTCATGCCCCGAGCTAATAGTGGGATATATCGCAAAAGCCTATGCCAAAAAATAGATCCTCAGTTTCAAAGCAATAAGGCATGGGGACTAAGGGGTAAGCGCACAAACTATTTAGAGCGCGAGCCCTCCCAAAAACTGATGGACTTAACAGCCGGTTGTCCACAATTGTTGACTGCAGGGGAGCTGGGATCCCAGAGCACTTTCTAAAATTTCAAGACCACCTTCAAAAAGTATAATATTACAGTTTTATAATTACGATAATAAGGGTCGAGATGTGTATTTTTCAGGTTAGGTAAAGATTGATGCCTTTTGTACAAAATTAACTTGTTGTATCCACGAAGGCCATATATAATGCTTAATCACATCCCTCACTGGCAGCCTTTTCAATGCCATTTTTTTTCTTGCGAAGGGCGGCGGTGCCATGTCCCTTACGACCAGCAAAGGTGAACACAGGTGTTCAAATGTTTGTCCTTGCGTGGCCAGACAGTCTCTCCGCCTTGTAAAGAGGAGCATGGGGGAATTTTGTGCCCTGACTGTAACACATGACCATGAAAAATCAGGAAACTGTTTTGCGGCTCATAAGAACGTGAACGTTGTAAAGTCCGTAACAACAAATTTTGCTTTACAATGCCAAAAGGACCTTGTGGTTTTTTTGAACAACCGTAAAGTTCAAAACATTGTGATGCGGTGAAGTTCATTGTTTGCCCACAAATCTGTTAACGTAATTCATGGGCCCTCCAAACCACTCAATTTTACATGCGGGGAGTCGAACACAAACAAACCAAAAACCAAAGACGTTTCTTTTCATTTTCTTTGATTTAGAGACCCGTCCCAAGATGAACATATTTAACGGAAGAATCTAGCAGTTCATTATAAGCGTTAACCTTTGTGTTTCTCAACACATTTTGTTGGAAATGTATTAATGGTAAATACTTGTGAAATGTGCAAAAGACCGAACCAAAGATCTTTGATAGTTGATCCTGTGAATCAATTTATGAATTACGTAATGGATGTTAGGATGAAAGTTTCAAAAACTTTTGAATAGCATGGTACTCCCTTCCTCCGTGTACCTATTCAACAGCCAAACACAAAGTAGAGTTCCTCAACTCAAATGCCTAACCTCTCTACTGTCTCTTTACTCAATAATACATAGGAGGGTATATACTAAATGCACTATTACTGAAGAAAAATGCTCAGGTACTTTTACTTATAGTTGCCTGTCAAAATTACAAGGCCCTAGTATCAATGTTTCCACATTAAAGCGAATGTATCTTCTTCAAAGCGCATCATCACACACAGGCTGTAAGAGGTTAATTTAGATAGCCCTGCCATGAAAGGTATAATCCCTTTCTTCTATTGGCTTATACCTTGATGTTTAAATTGTAATTCCAAAGTGATCAGTAGTGTGAGGCTCACATCTCTGTTATATGATCGACAAATGTACTCTGATAAATGCTAGAGGGGCCAATCTATTGAATCAATGGGAGGAAGGTCAGTATAAAAAACGGCTTAGTTTCTTCACGTGTTGGCCTGTGAGTACGTAAAACCTCTCACTTCCCTGCTTAACCGTATTTCTAGATTCAAGCTTAAGGAAGGTTGCCATGTTTGTAACGCTCGTGAGTTGCTCATTTGCGAATGAACATGAGGACGAGGGTCAAACTACTACAAATTTATAAATAACAACTGTTGAGTTATCTCACCTGTTGGTAAGCCTGTGTAGTTCATGGTGAGTGCTTTGAGGGGCATAACTGAAATTTAAAGCTCTCTAGACATTCTGATTTTGCGGTGTTGAAATTTACAGGAGTGAATAGTGTTTGATGGATATTGTCACAGCGTGTATGTATTGAAGTGTGACCTGAGATCACACATAAGAGTCATATTTAGAGTGACGTAGAAAAAATCGGTATAGTAAAATGGTTTTGTAATAATATGACTTTATCTATACACTGGAAGGTATTTATGTTAT
>NW_025786925.1:0-46397 GCF_021130785.1 Homalodisca vitripennis
TTAAAATTATTTTATATATATATATATATATATATATACTATATATATATATACGTAAGTAACTGCTCCCTTTCTGACGAATTTCTATACGAAAGCGCTAGCTTTCTGAACGAGATGGCCCATTCTGACGCTCATCAGTCTAGTGACATGGCAGTTATTATTTTATAATCGGAACTACGTATCCACGATTTTTTATTATATGTTTTATGTTTGTTTAATGACTTTGAAATATTTCTATGTGTTTTACTTTTATTCTTCAAGAAGTAATAAGACTCTTTTTAATCCCTGAATAATTACGTCATGTTTTTCAGTGTCTTGGACATAAGAGTAAAATAATGTATTGTAATTGAGGTTGCACAATTCTTCAATGCATTGCATTAAAATTAGTATATACAAAATAAATACAAGCTATGTTTTCTTAGCTTACCAAGAGCCTACTGATTTCTTTCTTCTTATAGATACACCTCCTCGACCTACAGCTCATAAGTAGTAAACCACATGTAAACTAAGTTATTTGGATAAATTTATTATTGATAAACAATCGAAATTGGGGAATGAAAATGTCACTTCTGACCATCCCACCACACTTATCGTTATTAAGTTTGGGATTTTTTGTGAAGCCTCTTTTAAATGTACAGAAATATCGATTTCCGATAAAAATGCATACACCTACAAGGTATTTGACTGAGCGCCATTTAAGCTTAACTTCAATCATTATATCTCGAGAGCTGATTGAGATCCAAACTTGGAATTTAGAGATATTTTTATGCCATTCAGTGTACTGGCAAAGTTGATTTATGCCTGTCGTTTTGGCTTTCCCAAAGATATTTTGAAAAAGAAATAAATGTCTTTTATAGACTTTAAATGATGTATGAAGCTTCATTTCTAAATTGAGATCACATTGTTACTCATACAAAATCTTACAGGGAATTTGGCCTGAGCGACAGCAGTCCACATGTAGCCCAGGTCTTTTTAGTACAGGTCTTACAGTCTAAACCAGGCACTTAGGACATTGAGGCCGCGTGCAGGTATTTGCGTCCCTTTCAGCTGCAGGCGCGTTTTTAAATTCAAATTGATTATACCTATGACATATAGGTTTGTTTCATTACACTGTTAAGGTTTGATTTGTATAAATGCGAAACTTTTAAAGTATTCATTGATTAAGTTAGCTTATAAACTTTACCATGGAAAAATATGATATTTTACCACATCTCTTTAGTCCTACAAACCTCAGATATACTGAGAAATTATCTGAAAGTGTAAAGTTAAAAACTTGTATTAGAAGTTGTGAACCAGTAGTTTAATAAACCTAAATAAACAATACATATATAAATATGTCTTTACAGTAAATGCGATTAAGACTTCAATGTCCGAAGTGTGTCATATTTTACATTTATTTTAAATAATCTATATATCCTAATGGTCATAATGATGCAATGATAAAACTATTGATTGCATAAATCATAAATATAGTTTGGACTTTCATATTAACTTTTTTATTTTATTAAACTCCAATGAGTAGTTTAATAGTACCCATCGATACCGTAGACCTATAGTGTTGCCGCATTTCTACTCAGTCCTGTTTTGCACCTGATTATATAAACTAGTCTAAATATTCGATTTCTTGTATCTTTGGATACTTTTAAGAGCCTATAAACCACCTTTAAAGCATCCAATTTTAGGCTTAAAAAATACAACTGCAGTAGGAAAGGTCATAAAAATATTTACAGCGTTTTTATCTTTGTAACTGCGAGATACTTATATACGGAAATTGTTTGAATATACATACTCTCTTAGGTTCCATTAAGGTGGTGCAATAAGCCGCGGTTGGTTATTATGATACCCCTGATGCTTAATTCTAAATGCAGAAATATTTGTTATTTGTCTAAAAGTGGTAGGAATGTTAAACATCTATTGGACATTATAACCTGGCCCACAGAAAAAACTCTTGAAAATAAAAATAAGAACCTTTACAAAAGGCTATAAATAAGACAATAACTAGATAGTGAATTTTCTATTTAAAAATAATGTCATCCTTCCTTATGTCCATAAAATTAATAACGGTCACTCCCTGAAGCTTGTCTTATTTGCGTAGAGCTACTAAACACAATTTTTCATGTTTATGGTTCAGCGGTTTATTTGGTGATATTACAGAAATTGTTTACATTTTGAAACTTTCTTCATACCTCGCATTTTTCCTAGTGAGACTGATTAAAAATATTTTTATAAAACTGTCACTTTGAAAAAGTATTCCACTTTTCAAATTTATTTAATTTTTTGTACACAGTTATACAGAATTGTAAAATTAAAATATTGTAAGGTGATCCTACGAATCGGTACTTTGTAAGTCAATACTATCCTTCAATGAAATAATTTGGCTAGATCTTTCTAATTATTGGTTTGCCGTCACCCATAATCCCCTTTAAACGAGTAGAAATGAAATATTTTTTTGAAACTCCTCTGTTTACGTGCTCACTATTAGCCTACACATCGTATAATAATTGTACGAGCATTTTCAAACAGTAAAAATTTACACTCTCCTTAATGAAATTTAACAAAACAACCATGTCTATAATAGAAAAATGTTGAGAAATAAAGATTGGTAAGATGAAAAAGTGATCCTTACAAAATGAATCTGTGTAGGGTCATATATCTGTACTAAATCATAAAATTACATAAAAGATCTTATATCTGTACTAACTACAAATAGATGACTCAACTAAAGTGTTATTTGTTAATAAACAGAAAAATATGTCACAAAATTTCTTATAAAAACTGAAACAGGGATTACACCAGTAAATAAGCTAACTGTGGTCACTCATAGGTAGGGATATGGCAAAAGTTTTTGATGGAGAATTATCAAGTGGTTTTTCAACATTTGATTATGTACTTCCTGGTGCTGCTTGACAGGCAGTAATTGGTGCTTTAAAGACCAATCCATACATTAATAAACATTCAATAATATCTTGCTAGTTGGAGGCTCAAGTGATGTTGCAAACATTACTGACTATCAATACAGATATTTTGTTGAAAGGGTTTTTGATCAATATGATGGAAGATCAGGTGAAAGGAATTTTAACACACAAGTATAATATTGGTCACTATGCTATACTGATATCATATTGTTAATATAAAATAAATTTTTTGGGATCAATTAACTTAAAAAAACAGAAAATATCTTTTTATCATTTTAATAATGTATACGTATATTTGGAAATCTTAAGTTTTTGGGGTGCTTCAAAGACCCGTCATATGAATCAGGGGTTCCACATCGTAAAGAGGAAAACAACATGTAAGTTATCTATTTGATTCATATAATTATTGAAGAACCCAACTCAGTTTGGAAAAGATTGAAAGTGGGAAATAAATATAAAAATAACAGAAAACATTGGAGAAATTAAAGAAAAATAAAAAAACATTTTCAAAAAAATGGGTTAACATTTACTCCCTGCATTTCTGCAGCTTTTATTTGTGAAAAAACAAATGATCAAATGGTGGCAGAGAAATTTAAAAAGGAATTTGTAAGGTTCTGCTTGATGATCTTTCTAATACACAATTTAATGTTCCTGGAAACTTTGTGTAAAGAAAATACAGCATAGTCAATAGTCAAACTACTTTATTTCTTTTAATATGTACAATTTTTACAAAGAATAGCGTCACTACAATGAAACTAAATACTAAAAATTTAGTAACTTAAATCACATAGTAACTTAAAGTCATATATTTTTAGTAAGTCTTTAAAAATCAGGGATTCTCAACCCCATTCCTATAAACTTGTGAGTGTTAAAATTAGTTTTTTTATAAGTTTTAAAAACTGTTTTTCTGTGGCCAAAATGATGTTTTTGAAAAAATGTCTTTTATGTACTTAAGAGAATTTAAGAAAACGGCTGTAAGCAAACAAATGGTAGGATTTTTAGCCCATTTATCACATAGTTAATTAGTCAAATACCCTTCTTTTTTTATTCAAAAACATTTAAAGCTTTCATTGAAAACAAACTCCCAACTCAATTAAATTAAAAAAATTAATTTTTTAATCATTTCAAATGTTTTTTAGCACAAAACTTTTTCTTTTGCAAATTCTTGTTAAAAACTACAATAATATTCAATCTTAACATTATGTTTCTTGAAATCAAAAACAAGAAGACCACATGATTACTGGTCTTGCTGAAACTGTATGCAAGTATGTATTATAATATTATTTTTATGAAAAACTTCAGATTTTTAAGATCAAATCCATTTATTAATCCCAGTTTTACTTAATAAAATGTTTTTAAAAAGAACCTTACAAGTTTAGATGAAATATGTTGAACTTATAAGCTATTAAATAGTTTTAAAATATAATAAATATTGATTTCAAAGGGTCCATCTGAGGTTTCTTTAACTTTTTGGATTTAGATTCTGAATTATTAAATTAATATTGAATTAAAAATTTACTAAAATTAAAGAATGCTTCTTTTATCATTGAATATCTTGTTTTTTCCCTCCCAAATGTTTAGATTACACCTTACCTATCACAAAAAAAAAATATAATGTATAAATAAATTCTTTATCTTTTAAAAGTTCTTTTAAAACAACTTTGTGTTTGTTTTTTTCAGGGTTTATACATTCTGAATAATTTTTACCATTAAAGTACTACTCTGTTTTTGAATGTTTTTGGAATAAACCTTTTTTCATCAAACCCCCCTGATCAGGGGAAAATCCCCCTTCATCAGGGGGAAAAAAATTTTTTCTTCCCCAAAAGAAAAATACCCTATAAGAAAAAAATTTAAGGAAAATCATATAAAAAAATATATACATCCAAACCTCCAAAAATTAAACTGCCACATCAAGTCAGGAACTTTTTCATTGGCCCCAACAATTCCAACCATTCCTTACCTATACTAAAATGAAGCATTGAAATACAACTATGAATGTCAAAAAGAAGTCACCCCAAAAAAATTTAATCAAGAAAAATAAGTATCCCATGACATTTTTTAATCTCCAGAGTAAGGGTTTTCCAATAAATATTTAAGTTTGGTTCAATATTTTAAATTTTAAATTTTATACAATACAAATATACTTCTTTTAAAATAACAATGTTTTAAAAACATTTCCCCTCCATTTTAAAATTTGAAGTTATTTACAATAAAATTATAAAAAAAATAATCAGTTATAAAACAACTTTTTTTTTTAAAAATTAAAATATAAAATCATTGTGTAAAGTTACATAATTAAAATTACGGATAAAAACTGAATTTTAACAATTTTACATAACAATCATATATCTTTTCTTATAAAAAAAAGTTTCAAACAAATGGGGGAAACGTAAGCACAATATAAAAATAATTAGTCAATTTTTTTTAAAATTAAAAATTTTTCCCTAAAATTCAAATATTTAAAAAAGTATTTTTATATTTTTTTAAAATTTAAATTACAAATGGGGTCAAAAGTTTCTTTTAAAATTTTTGGAAATTTTTTGGTAGTTGCCAAAAAAAAATTTTGCTGTCAAAAACAGAAGTTTCCACAACTATTCAAAAAGATATAACAGGGAAAAAAGAATTAGTGAAAATTGAATAAAATGAAATCCGCCCAAAATTTATTACACACTTTTTTGTATAAAGTCATCTCAAAATTTAAACCATCCAAAGGTTTTCCAAAATTTATCTTTTTTTAAATTTTCCCTTAAACAAAGTAAAGTGTAGGGGGCTTACTAAAAAAAAAAACATATTTTTTTTAAAGATCCCTTAAATAAAAAATTTTAAAATTTTAAGTTCTTTGCACTTAACCTTTTTTTAACAAAGTCGGGTTTTGACAGTCAAATCCGTGTTTATTGTTTAATTTTTTCCCCGGGGGGCTTTCCCTAGCTGTTTTTTTACCCCAAGCTTTTTTATATTTTTTTAGTACTGGGCCAGGGCACAATAAAGGGGTTAAAAAAATTTTGGGTAAAATTTAAAAATTAAATAAATACTTTAAATTTAAACAGAGGAAAATTTTTTTGTGGTGTTATGTATAATATAAAATTTTTCCCTTTAAAACATATTTTTCCCCAAATAAAACACAGACAAGTATTATCGATGTTAAATTTTATTTAAATATTGGTCTAGCAAGAAATAATAAAAATAACTTAAAGTAAAAAAAATTTGTTTTTAAAAAGATGAAAATTATATGAATAATTTAAAATTTTTACTGAAAATTAATTTTTTAGTGGGAGTGAACTGAGATATATCATAAATTTAAACAACCCCAAAACATTAATATATTCTTTATAAAACCCGAAAAACTTTTGAAAATATTTTTTTCCCCAAACCCAAGCTTTAATGAGTTTTTTTCTCATATTTTCATAATTTTGCCCTTAAACCTTAAAATAAGCCCCGTGAAGTAATCGACAAAAAATGTAAATTTTTTTTTTTCCCTATCCCTTCCAATGCCTTAAAAATGTAAATGTTTTTCCCAAAAACAAAAAATACATGTTTGTCCCAAAAAATTGAAGGAAAACCTTTTAAAAATGAAAACTTTTCATACATCAAGCCAAGCCCAATGTTTGTATCATTTTACTGAAAAAAACCTTTTTTAAAAAAACAAAATTAAAAAAAAATTTTTTTCCAAATTATAAAAAAGGCTTTTTTTTTTACGGGAAAAGGATTGTCCTTATCCCTTTTAAGTCAAACTCGTGTAAATTTTTGAACATTTTTTTAGAAAAGACGGACATTTTTAAGTCACATGATTAAAAAGGGGTTTAAATAACCTTTGCAAAAAAAAGTCACAAAGTCCTATAGTCTAGGTAGGGTACCTACACCCCGTGGTCAAAACTGAAACTGCGCCAGCTTGGAAATTATACCCCACAATCCGGCTTTTCTAAAAACCCTCTTTACACCCTTGGGTACCCATTTTCCCCTTTTTCGCCTGGCGGTCAGTTTTTACGGGGTCCAATGGCGGGATTTAAACCCGACTCCTTTACCCTAGGGGAAGTGCATACCTGTGGCCTACCAAATCAACAAAACACAACCCATTTTTTTTAAAACTGTAACCGGATTTAATCCCAGGGGGGGGGAGGGGTGGGGGGGGGGGTTGGTTTTGGGGAACTTTTTGGGGCTGACATTAATTTGGGTTTTCCAATTTTTTGGATCCAAATTTTCCGGATTTATTTTAAAAAAAAACTATTTTTGGGGGGGCTTTTTGGGGGATAGGGGCCATTTTTTTTACCCCATAAAAATAAGTTTATTGTAAAAAAAAAATTTTTAGGGTCCCTTTATAGCATATGAATCATTGAAATGTATCAAAAGGGGGAAAAAACCGTATAACATTTGCTATGAAACTAATTTTTTTTTAAATTTTTAAATTTAATGACCCCATTAAAATTCTTGTAAATTTTCAATCTATTTGAAGTAAAAACCGTTTCTAAAATATAAAATTAGTAAAATAAAAAATAAACTGGAACCGACATTTTATAAAGTAATACAGTATAACCCTACTCTATATAAACTGAAATCTCCCTTTGGAAACAAATAATAAAAAATATGAAAAAATTTTAACCAAAAATAAATCCCAAAACCCCCGCTGTCAAAACAAATCTAAAAATTAGTACTTTAATCAAAAGTAAATCACAAATATAAATTTTTTAAAAACAAAAGTCTTTTTCCCCCAAATTTTGAACGATTAAATAAAACGAAATTTTCTTTTAAAACCCGAACCACCAGGCATGTTTGGAAAAAGGTTTTTTTTTATAAATTTTTTTTTAAATTTTCCTAAAAAACAAAAACAAAATTTGGGAAAAAAATTTGGGGACCTACATAAATTTGGGTTTTATGAATAGAAAAAAATTTAAATACAATTAAGACTCATACTGTGCATTTTCCCCCAACCACATTGAAAGCATCCCTTTTAAAAAAATAGGACATTTCCCAGAATATTATTTCATTTTTTAAAAAAAGGGAAAAAATTTTTTTAACAAAATTTTATTACAACTACAATTTACAATATTTGAATTTTTAAACATTTAAAAAAATACAATATAAAATTTAAATTGTTTTTTTTGTATCATAAAATCATTTAAGATAGTTTAAAAAATTTTTATTTAAGATAATATGGACTAACCCCTAATAATATGTTTTTCTAAAAATTTAACTTTAAATCAAAAAATACAAAATTTATAAAAACAATTACTTGTATAAAAAACCCCAAATACGCCTGTCATAGAAAAAAAAATTATGATTTAAAATTTGGGGAACATAGATTACAAATATAAGGGGAAAAAGCACCTAAATTTTTTTTTTAAATTAACTGTTTAAGAGATTAAAAAAGATAAAAAAATAAAAAGTCTTGTTCCCCTTAGTAACATGTGGGGTTTTGATTCGGAGGGAAAATTTCCCCATAATAACTTTTTTTAAAATTTATAAAATTACATTTGTAAAAAATAAAAATAAAAAGACCAAACATGATACATAAACAAAAAATTATTACATGTTATGTATGTTTTCCTATTTTGTATTTTTTTACAACAACAATATATAAAAAATAAAAATAAAAAATTAAAATTTTTTTTACGAAATATAAAAAATTCCAAAAAGAGTATTTTTTGGAAAACCAAAAAACCCAAAAAAAAAAAAAAATTACTGTAAAAAATTCATACTTTAAAGTTTTTTCTTTGCATACATAAACTTAAAAAAATTTAAAACAGACTTTTTAAAAATTTCTACGGAATGGGAAAAATTTTTTGAAAAAATTTTTTTTTACAACTACAAGTTATCACCATTTTTCAGAAACCAATCTCATATTAATTAGGGCTAATTAAATTAAGAAATGCGTAAATTATATTAAGCTATATTACATAAATAAACAAATTGCAATTGTAAAAAAATTTTGGGGAAATTACAGAAAAAAGTAACAAAATTCCTGAAGAAAAAAATTTGACCTCTTGATATTTTTTTTTAAAAAGCTGAGTGATAACAGTTAATCTTATTAAAAAACCGGGGTATAACAACGAAAAAGCAAAAAATTTTTAATAAGTTTTGACAAACAAACACAAATTAAAATCGCCACGTGATTGATTTGAAACTCTTTACTATTCTGCAAAGAAAATTAAAATTTTTTAAAAATCTCTTGTTTAAACAATTTTTCCCTCTTTCCCAAAACAACTATAACATTGTAGATGAGGGTTTTTTTCCCAATTGTAAGAAAATTTAATGCCTAAAAAATATTGAATTATATATAATAATAATAATACTAACTTTTTTTTCCCACCATTTCCCAAAAAAATTTACAGAACAAATACATTTTTTTGGAAATACCCCGGGACCAAAAACCGGTAGCTGGCCCAGCGTAACAAAAACAAAACAATTACAAAAATAATATAAAAAAGGGGTCCTTTCCCTAAAAAAAATAATATTCCGCCAAAAAGCGCTCTCCATGACGTCGCATCTGAAAAAACCCCAGACCCTATAAATAAAGATACATTTACACTTTTTATACACCCCCATACATATATATACATAAATATAAAAAACAATAAACAAATTTTTCCCCATTCACAAAACCAAAAAATTCACAATAAACCCTAATATTTTAAATTTTAAAAAGTTTGGCAAATACCAATTACGGGGGAAAAATAAAAAAATTTTTTTAAAAATGGTAAAATAAAAAAATTTTCAAATTTTAAGTGAAACCTATTTGAAAAAATAAAATTGAATAATTCACCCTCAAAACATTTGTTAAATCACCAATATTTAAATTTGTCAAAAGTCAAGCTTTCAGCATTTATAACACAATCCTGTATTGACAAACCAAAAATTTTTTAACCAAATTAATTTATAGATTAAAACAAAAATTTTTTGCCATATAAAAAAAATTGCCCTTTTCTAGCTTAGTTTTCTGTCTGTCCATCTTTGGGGGGTTTTTAAATTTGTAATATTTTTTAATACCCTCATTGAGGGTTTTTGTGATATCAAACTGAAACTAAATACTTTTAAATTTGGGGTCCTAACCCGTCACATTTTAAACCCCAACTTTGATGCCACAGCGTCGCCAATTTTTGAACTTTTCCGTATTTCGATAATTTTTTATATATTAAAAAGAATTTTTTTGGGCCAAATAACCGCCCAGCTGAAATTCAATGGTTTCCAAACTACCCAATAAATTTTGATTTTTTATGTTGTTTTCTCTACTATTTTTTTTCTGTGAAACTTATTTTTTTTGGGTACTTATCAAGAAGCCACTTTTTTTTTGGGACAGTTTTCCTTCCCGGGGGGACAAAACAATTACAGTAAAAAAACCCTAACTTTTTTTTAAACCCAAATTTTTGGGAATTTACAAGTTTTTAAAACGCAGCAATAAAAATAAAAAAAACTATAAAAAAAAACGTTTTAAATTTACGAAAATGTCAGGTCTTTCGTGTGTCTATTTGGAAAAACGTTTTGGAGATATGAAGTATAACACATCGATTATTATTCGATTCGTAAAGGAAAAAGGAACGTATAATAATTTTTTTATTTTGATATCTGATAAAAAAAACTCGCCCCAAAAAAGGGGGCTGTGAAATACCGGGGTGCCTGTGGGGGGATGCCCTCCGTCTTCCATTCACACGACGAAGCGGGAGTTTAACCGTGTTGCGTAACGGCCATTCTTTTTGGGTTTAAATTGCCGAAACCAAGCTTTTAAAGTAAATAAAAAAAATAAAAATAATTTAAATACTTTTATTTTAATGTATTTCCCCAACAAAAGTAATGTAGTTTGTGTCCAAGCGAAAACGTGAATTTTCACGAAAATATTTTTAGAGTTATTTTTTAAAAGGAAACGAAAAATTTTTATGAAAATTTGTTAGCAAGTTTTTGATTAGCAACTTTTACAAATAAAATTTTTTATTTTTTGTTATATTGAGGGTTTTTATTTAGTTTTTAATTGGAAAACTAAAAAATCATTACTAAGAAATTTCTAAACTCTGAAAAATTAATACATTTTAATAAAATGCCGGTACCGGGCAGCATTTTTTTAAATTTACATAAAATCCATGTTTTTAAAAAAACTAGAAAAAAATATTACACGGGGGTTTTTTTTTGATTATAGGGCCCCCTATCATGGATAAAAAAAAAACCCCTTAAAAATACCCGAAAACACACTAAAAAAAAAGGTCGAAATTTAAATTTTTTATACAAAAGAAAAAAACTTTCTTTAAAAACTGAAATTTTATAAATCATATTTTTTTTTTCAAAACGAAAATGTATCATTTCCCTGAAATTTAAAAAAAAAAAAAACAACAAAAAATTTTATGGGAAATTTTTTTTTGGTAGTTTTTTTTACAACAGTTTTTTTTTCCCCCAAAATTTTTACAAATATGCGAAAAACATTTGGGCACTTTATGCATATGCCTTGGGAATACACCCGGGGGAACTAAAAAGGGTTAAATATTTTTTATAAAACTTTAAAATTTTAGTAAAAATTTACCCCCGTAACACAACTGGGCATTTTAAAACAATTTCAAGGCCTCAAAGGAAAAGTTTTTATTTGGGCTGCATTTTTGTGTTGCTTTTGAACGTTTAAAACGAAAAACCAAAAAAAATTTTTTTGACTTTTCAAAAAAAACCCATTTTTTAAATTTCATTTAGACCGTTAGAAAAAAAAAAAGGGAAAGAGAAAAAACATAAGTTTTTTTTTAATTGGAGTGATAATTTTTTAAACCAATACAATTACATTCTTCACATAGCAGTGAAAATTTTTTTAAAGGGGCTCTGATCAATGAAATAAACCCCATAATTTTAGCATGGTCTTGTAAATGAGCTAAATTTCTTTTTAAATTTTAGTCTGAGAAAATAGGAAAAGAGTAAACTATTTGCCCAAATTATTTTGTTTACCATCCCCCAACAAATTTATTACTTAAAAATTTTTCCCAAGAATAGTTAGAACCATTAAAAAAACAGAGCTTCATTCAAAAACTAAAAACCGCCATTTGATAAAAATTTTAATTACGAAAAACAATAAACGGAAAGAAAAAAATGGGCCTAGTTTAAAGAAGGGGAATTTTATATTTTAAACAAGGGCCCCCCAAATATTAAAATAGTTTAAAGTAAATTCCCTACTATGGAAATTGAAAAATGTTGTCACATTTCTGTCTGTTTAAATTTAAAAATATACGGGTTTATACTATTTGGGGCCATTTACCCCCTTTTTTAATTTATCTAAAAGGGGAAAACAATAAAAATCTTCTTCTTTGGATTCCTTAAAAAATAAGAGCCTTTGGCAATTTTTTTCAACTTTTGGGAACCTCTTAACTTTTTTAATTTTAATTAATTGTAAAATAATTTTTAGTTAAACATGCCTATTTCCCAAAATTAAAAATTTTTAATTATACCCGAAACTTTTTTCACTAAGTTTCCATTATTACAAAGTACAAGTGGGGTTTTCCCACTTTGGTTGGGGCTATACATTAAAAATTAAATTTTTTGCAAATAGATAAAAACAGTAATGTTTTTTAAGGGTATTTCCATATCAACTGACCCCAAAAATTTTTATCTCTTCAAACTAAAAGTCCAATCCTTTGGGAAAATAAATGGCAAATGACATACTTTTTATTCAATGGGAAATTTTGCGGGCAAACCCACGAGTAAATGCTAGTTAATAAAAATATGTAAATATATTTTTTTTTTTGGAAATGGGAAATAAATATATAAAATTTTAGATTTTTATTATTAGAATATAAATTTTTTCAACTAAGGGAAATTTTGTATGCAAATTTAAACCTGAACCCTTTTTTCCTTTTATACTTGCCCAACAAAACTTTGGGGCTCTAATTTTCCCGGGGGGCCTTTAAAATAACAATCTTCACGAAAGACCCCCCTTTCGATTTTTTTCTGTAAAAAAACCCCAATCATTTTAAAAAAAGATCAAGCTGTTAAATCAGTGATAAAAAAAATTTAAAGCATACTTCAGAAATTTTATATAAAAAGAATAACCGTGATTTGCTATGCAATTTGCTTATTTTATTGTTACCCCCCTACCCCTTTTGTATTAAATACTATAAAAATAATCTTTTTCATTTAATTTTTTTGAAAAGTAAAAGTCCAAAAATTTTAACCCTGTACATCACATATTTTTCCCACCCCCATTTTCCCGAATCAAAAGGGACTGTCAGGAGACATATGGGGGAAAGAAGGTCAGGAGACCCCCTTTAAATTATTAAAAATATTGTTTTTTCCTTTTCTTTTTGGGGTAAGGTTAAAGTTTTTTTTAAATTTTAGTAGGTTTAAATTTTTTCAATAGATTCAATTATTTTTTTTAAATTTTTTTGAAATTTCCCAAACACAATGGACAAGGGTTTTGGGGGTTTAAAAACAAAAAAATATGTCCCAATTTTTTAAATTTTCTAACTAAAGGGTTCATATTTCATTACATTAAGAAAAATTATATCAAAGTTATTTAATTAAAATTTTAAATTTCTTTCAAAATTTCACACGTCTTTGGGAAGCACAAAAAAATGTAAAAAATCTTTAAAAATACAATTTTTGAATAAAAAATTTTTTTGAACTTGAAAGTCAAAAACTAAGGGTCAAACATCTGTCTTTAGTACAGTTTTAAACATTTTAAACAAAAAAAAAACATTTAAAATCATATTACTTAAATTTTTAAACCTTTTTTCGCCCTTTTTTTAAGTAACCCCTAACTTTTACCATTTGCTCATTTTTTAATTCATCATAAAAAATTTCTTGTATTTTTTTTTTAGCACTTTTTTTTTAAAAAATCGAGGATTGAAATTTAACATATAGACTTTAAATAAATAAAAAAAGGGGTTTATCAAAACTTCCCCCCTTTTAAAAGGGTTGTAAAATTTATTTTTGATAAAAATTTTTTTTTTTTAAAAATAAAAATAATTTTTTAATTTCTCACTTTTTTGTTGGTCCCAAACCCCCACTTTAAGGTTTACCCCCCAAATAATTTTCATTTTTTTTAAGAAACTTTTTCAAATGAAATGCACAAAGCAAAACCCCTATATTTTTATCCAATAAAAAAAAAATTCCTTATTTTGGGTTTTGAAATTTTTTAAAAAAAAAATTTGGTGAGAGTTTTTTATTGTTTTAGCGGATCAAAAATTAAAAATTTCACCTAGTAATAAACTGTCGTGTTTTAAAGTAAAAGTTTTTTCCTTTTTTCCGGGATTTAAAATTTATTTATTCACAAATTTTGCACTGCTATGTTTGCGGGTTTTAAAACAGTACAACAATAATAATTTTTATTTGTTGTTATCGACCCTTTTAAATTTTCCGGGAAAGAGAAAAAACATTAGTAAACAAAAACCCTAAACTCACAACGAATAAAAATACAGGGGTTTATAAATTTAAAAATCCAAAGATAAAAAATGAAAATGTAAACAACAAAGAACAACTTAAATTTTTAAAGGGGTTTTTCCACATGTTTATAATATTAAAATTAACCATTATTTTTATGGTTCCTATAAAACCCAACTGGACTTAAAACCATCCTTTGTAAAAATTTTTTGGAAATTTTTTTTGTATAAAAAAATCCTAAAAAACTAAAAAAAACATATTTTTATTTTTTTTTTTAAATACAAAGGAAAGCAAATTTGAAAAAAAAAATTTTTTAGTAAAGTTTAGAAATAAAATATTCTGTCATAAAAATTTTTATTTTATTTTAAACAAATATAAAGGGCCCTGAAAAAGTTCTTAAACCAGGGTTTTGGGTATTAAATCTTTATTTAAGTTCAGCAATATAGTTTCCCACAATATTTTTTGGTCGGGAAAAAATATTTTGATTTTTTTTAAATACTTTTCTGGGGGTTTTAAATTTGGCGTTCATATATTTAAACTTTAAATACCTAGAAATCAAACTAAAATTTATAATTTCTGTTTCTATCTTTTTAAATTTGAAAACAAATTATTTTTAAAGTAAATAATATTAGTAAAACATGGGAAATAATAATTCTTTTTAAAAAAATGTTTAATATTTAAATTAAAAATAAAAAACGGGCGATAATTCTTTAACCCCTTTTTTGGGTTTCAATAAAATTCACATTGTAATAATAAAAATAAATTTTTTAAAATTTTTTTAACCCTTTTTCAAACAAAAATTAATTTTTAATAGCTTTATTTTTTTTACTAACAATAATTTAATATAGGCCCTTTTAGAAAAAATTAATTTATGGCTGTAATTTTTTGATTATTAAAAATTAAAAGGGCCTTAGTTTAAAGGAGCATATTTATAATTTTAATATTTATAAAACCCTACAAACTCTAGACAAAAAAAAAATGTTTTAATTTTAAACGTTAAACTAATAGATTTGAAAAAAAACTTTTTTGCTGACAAATTTCTTTCCGGTATAAAAAGAACTAACTGCAAAGGTCTTCAAATAAAAGGTTTAAACTTACTCAAATCAAAAAATGAGGTTTAAATCCCTAAAGCCGTTTGGGAACGTAGCGGGATCGGGGGGGGGGTTCCTGTAATCGCCCTATAGCAAAAGCCCTTTCAACTTCACTTTCTTCTTGTTTCAAAAGCTGCAAACAGTAGCTTCATTAAACTGAGACCCCCGTTTGGCTTTTTTCTTATTTCCCTTTAAAAATTTTCAAAACCAAATTTTTAAAAACCCGAAAAATTTTCGACAGAAAAACACTTATGGGCGGGTGAAAACGCACCCCCAAACCCATTTTAAAACTTAGATCAAACACTTTTACATCTTGGATCAAAAAAATAACTGAAAATTAATGCTGTCTCATAAAAAAACCCTAGAAAGTTAACTATATATTTGGGAATTTTTAACCCCCTACCCCCACTATATTTTAATTACCAAAAGGAAATAACGCTAATGATGGCCCCCAAAGCCAACCCCCCAAAAACCATCCCACGGGACTGAAGGAAAAGGCAAAAACCGCAGCCACCTGGGCGCGAACCTTGGAGGGGATAGAAACTGCCCTGCATCACCGCCCCCCCCCAACCCCCCTCCTCATCACTCGCGACTTTCCCAAAGTTTACTATCAAAACCCAAAGAATAAAACCGAAAACCTTTGATTATATGCTGTCTGTATTAAACCCCGGAAACCGCACATTTTCTCATCTCTGTAATAATTATGGCCTGTTAAGTTTTCATAAAAATTTAAAGTTTTTTTTTTTAAAAAATATTGGGAGAGAAAAAAAAGACGTTTTGCTAAAAAACATATTAAATTTAAAAATTAGTCATATTAAAATTTGAAATAAAAAGGAAATATTTTTGTACAAATAAAGAAATGCAAAAAAATTGGGAAATAAAAAAGGTGGAATCTAAAATTAACGGCAGATGGGGAGTTATTCCTTTTTTTTCAGCTTATCATTCAAAAAAAAAAAACATTAGTTTCCTCACGGGGCCCAAGGTAGTGAGATATCGCATATCCCTTTTTATTTTTTTTTTAAAAAAAACCTTTAGGGGGCGATTGCATAGTTTCCCGGTGTTACATTTGTAAAACCCTTTATGTGTTTTTATAAAATAAAAATAAAAAAGGTAGATTAAATTGATTTTAAAGGGGTATAAAAATACTTCCTAATATATATTTAAGATATTTAATTTTAAAACAAAAATTAAACTGTATTAGCAGTAAAAAACATAAAAAACTTCTATTACAAAGTAATTTCAAAAACCCATTTTCTGAAGAAGCCAATTTTCTGGGTAAGTACTTTGGAAATCCCAATAGGGATTCAGTTTTCAAGCTGGGGACTTGTTTTAAATTTTACCCCTTTGGAAAAAAGTTAAAAATTTTAATTCCCTTTTTTTTACTTTTTTTTTATCCATAATTCTTTTGTATGTTTCAAAATTTAAAAATATAAATGTAAAATTTTAAAGCATCCAAAGGCTTTTTAGTTTTTTTTCGGGAAATTTTGTCAGGGTTTTTTCGAAAAATTTTTTTGAAAATAAAATTAAAATTTGGGATTTATTAAAAGACATAGGGCCAAAACAAGTAGGCAAAAAAAAAAACCCTTTTCTTAAAAACAAATAAAATAGCATGTCGTGTTAAAAATCTGTATATAATTTAAAATTTCTCTGGGAATATTAGGGCCCTTTCTTGAGGTACAAAAAGGGAAATAATTTCTATTGTATATGCCAAAAATAATTGGGACGATCCAAAAATCTTCATAAAAAAATTTAAACCCTTAAAATGGGGACTTTTCAGTTAAAAGTTTCAATTTTTTTAAAACAGGGGCAAAATGACAAAATTTTTTTTTAAGTGGCAGTCCAAACACCTGTTAAAAAAGTGAAAAAATTAAAATAAATTTATTATTCTTGGCTTTTACCCGGGGGTTTTAAAAACAAAAACTAAACTTTTCAGGTTAAGCCAAGTCCCCCTAAAATAATTATTTAAAGGGAGTTTAAAAATGATTTTTCATAACCAGGGGGGCGTAGCCCGCAGGGATGTTCCCAAATAGGGGAAAAGACCCCAGGGGTTAAACAAAGACTAAAAAATTTTCCATGTAAAATTTCAGTTCAAATTTGGGCCAGTACCTTTCACGTGATTGAACAACCAAACACAAATACAAAAATATACGCAAATTGATTTTTTAAAAAAAACATAGTATAATGATTTTTTTTTTAAAATCCCTCCTGAAGTGAAAAGAAATAAGTTTTTGGGAATACCCAACAAAAATATGTGAACAAGAAAAAAAATTAAAAAATGAGAATAAAATTTTGGGAAAAACGGTTTTTAAAAAAAATATTTTGTACATAACAACATTAATAAAAAGTTTTTAAAATTTCACAAAAAATTTAAACCTCACGTAAACACACAATATAAAGACAGCCATTTAAAAAGAAACTTATTTGAAGAAAAAGCGTGCCCGGGGTTTACTTCCAAAACCCCTCGCAGACCCGGGAAATTCCTTTTGATTTAAAAAACTTCCGGTGAGTTGCGAAAATTTAGCAGAATTTTCCCTGGGAAGTAAACAAACCGTTTCTAATTTTTAAAATTTTTTTCCTTATTGTACTCCCAAATAAAAATAAATTTTTTAGGGGTTTTTTTTTAAATATAAATTAAAGGTAAATTTTTTCTATATCAACCAAAGGTTATAAAAAAAATTTAAATTTAAATAGAGCTGTGTACCCCTTTTCCCCATGTAGTATAATTAAAATATTATTCATATTGATACATAAATTTCCGTTCTTTTTATCCATATAAAAAGTTTAAATAAAATTGTTTTTAAATTCCTATAGGTAAAAAAAAAATGTTTTAAAACACCAAAGAGAGGTCCCCATGAAGGGCCCTTTGTTCACTTTTTATAAATTTTTTTAAAATTTTTTAAATTTAATAGGAAAAAAAAAATTAAAAAACATTTTTCTGATTTAAAAAGTTCCCAGAAAATGTTTTAAAATTTTTTAAAAGTAGATTTATAGAAAAGTTTTTAAAAATGGAAATTAATGAAACAAAATATAATTTTTTTTCTAAAAAAATTAATGAAAAAAGGGGAGACCATCTCTTCAATGGAGAATTCCCCAAATTTCATATAAGAACTCCCGTTACAGAGTGGAAATAGATAACGGAGTATTCTTATCTGGGTCCTCTTTATTAAACTGAAACAAAATTTAAAAATTATTTGTTCGAAGTATAGTTTTTAAATCAATATGAAAAAATTTTGTCAATTAGCCAAACGTAACACCCAGGCTGGGCGTCCCCTTTTTTTCTTTTCCCCACAATGGAAAAAGAAGTGTTGCACGTAATTATGAAAAACAAAACATCTTCAGGTTTTGATAATATAATTTTAGCCTTAATCGAACTTAAAAACACACATAATATCGAGAGCAGCGAGTGCGTGTTAGGTCAAACTGTCACGCACCAAATGCCCCCACAAAAAAGGGGGGCCGTAAGGGTTTCTCTGGGCCCCTTTTTTTCTTGATTTTTATTAACGATGTAATTTGGGGAAAAATTTTTAAAGCGAAATCATGCATTCCCCTGATGACCTAAACTTTTTTATACTGTCAAACAAATAGCCTACAAAAATTGTTACGGAACCAAATTAAGAAGATCTTTTTAATTTTAAACATTTGTTTTAAATTAAAGAAAAAAGTTTTGGGAAAATTGAAAAAACAAAAATGTAAAACTCGATTTTAAAGGGTTTTTAAATTTTATTCTATTTTTAAATTTCATGAATTAAGTTATAAAGGAAACATAAAGGGGACCTTTTTAACGGGAAATAATTTTCAAAGGAAACAATTTTAAATTTTTTTTTAAATTTTCCCTTTGGAAATTTTTTTGAAATTTAAAATTTTTTAAAGGGAAAATCATATAACATCCCTTGGGAAAATAAAATTAAATCCCCCTATAAGAAAATTTTTTTTTTTTTGCGACATTTTCTGGAAGACTGATTGTTTACGAAATTTTGTTTTTTGCTCTGGAGAAATCAAACCTTTAGTATAGTTGTTTTCCCGGGGAGGGGCGTATAAATTTTTTAATAGAGAAGGTTAAAGTCAACACATTTAAATTTTAAAGAGAATAATTACGCAAAAAAAAATACGAGAGACCCTTTTCCCATTTGCATTCAATTTAAAAAATTCCCACCCCTACAACAAATTTGTTTATTATTAAAACTCTTATGCTGTTTTTCACTAGAAGTGGTTAAATTTTGGAACAAAACCTCCCTTTAAAAAATCCTACAAAAACACAGACCGGGGGAATGTTTTAGAACCCAAAGTCAACAAGTCCCAAAAACTAAAGCATTTTTTTTCTTAACAATGGCCCCCAAAATATTTTAATAAATTGCCTTATAACATTAACATGTGTGTGAATTTTAGATAATTTTGTAGTAAAAATTTAAAAACTTTTTGTTATTTTCAAGAAAACGGTGACTCATTTTAAAAAAAATAAATTCCCCCCATAGTTATAAATTTTTAAATTTTTTATATAAATCATGTTTAAAAAATAAATTGTATTTAAATTTTAAAATAAAGAAATAAGGGAAATACAAAGAATCATGTATTTTTTCTTGTGTAATTTTTAAAAAAATTTTCCCGTTTCCTTTGTTTTAGAAAGGGAAGGGGGTTTTTGAGATATAAATTTTTTAATTTTTTTTTGTTTTTGTTTGGGGTTCATGCGTCCAAAATTAATCCTTTTAGTGCAGGGGGCCCCCGGGGAGCAGCCCCGGGTAATATCTTTAAAGAATCTATGGACTGGACCTGAAAAAAAACCCGTTTTTATTTTTTTATCCACTACCCACTACTTTCAAAAGTGGTCATCAATTCCCATTATTATAATTATTTATTGATGTACATTTTTTGTCGGGGAAAAAATTCATTATTTATTCATTATTTTGTTAAATTTAAAATATTCATAACTACTTTTAAAATTAAACCCAAAAATAAAAGTGCTAAAAAAAAAACAATTAAAAATTATATACAATTTACTGGGAATCCCCTTTGATTTTTTTTTGGGGGTTTTCGAGAACAAATACTTTTTCGTATAAATAAAAAAAACTATTAGTAGGGGAAATTCAAAAGAAAATAAAATATAATAAAAAACCCCAAATTGTTTTAAAAAGTAGCCTAAATTGAATTTATTATAAGTGAGTGATTTTTTAAATTTTTTGTATCAGACAAAATTGCTGAATTGGTAAAAAAAATTTGTTTTTAATTTTAAAAAAAAATGAGTTAAGGACAAACAAAACTTGTAAAATTTTAAAATGAAAAAATCATATGATTCCCAGCGCTTTATTTGTTAATCATAACAATTTCTACAGATAAATTTTAAAATTTTGGCAAGCGCCACGGGGGCGATCTAATTTCGTGCAATTTATTACTTTGATAAAATTTAAATTTTAAAAACATGACACGGGTTTCTGGGAAGAATATTTTGGTTGAAATGGGGAATAAATTCTTCGCCATGATCTTGTTGGAATTTAACGTTTAAAAAGATAATATATACCTGAAAATTTAACAAAAAGATAACTGTAAATTTCAAAAATTTTTACATAATTTTTCTTTAAACCTAAACCCAAATAAGACAAATTAAAATTAAAAAATTTTAAAAGTTTTCCAAAATTTTGGGGCCAAAATCGAAATTTACCCCTTTTATACCCTACCTAAAAAGCCAATTTACAAAAAAAAGGATTGCTGAAGTGAGCAAAGTAAAGAATCCTATAGGTTTCAGCAAAATTAAAGTGTGTAAAAATTGGGAAACTCTATTTAATTGTTTAATTGTATATTAATTTTCATATTGTATTTTTTACCCAAAAAACGGGCATAGAAAAAGGACGGAGCTGTAAGTTTGAAAAATAACCCCTTGAGGGAAAAAACTTTTTTTTCTGCAAATAAAGACAATTGGATCGTTCCTTTCAAATTTAAAATAGGGTATATACATTCGGTAAAGTTAAAACCCCAGCCCAAAGTCTAGTACAAAGGGGAAAAAATAAAAACTTTTTCCAAAAAATAACCAAAAAATGGGAATGCTGACCACACAACTTATCAAATGAAAAACATTTCCCTTTTGGGTCCCAGTTTAATATGCCTTGCAATAAAAAGTATAATCCCCCAATTTCATAATAAAAAATGTTTAAAGGGAACTTTTTTTTGTTTTCCCTTTTTTTGCATCTGTTTTTTCTAAACCCACCCAACGGGTTTTATACTTTTTTACCTTGTCCTTTGGGTTACAAAATTGGGGGATTTTTGGGATTTATACATCAATTATTGAAAGTTGAAAAAAAAATTTTTAAAGGGGGCGAAAAAAAGATATTTTTTAGCTCTTTAATTTTTTATTACTGGGCCCAAAACCCCTTTCGACTTGGGAACAAAATAATGTACAAAAAAAACTGTACCTTTCAAAAAAGCCTACAAAAAAATTCTGCGGTAGCATATATTCTATATCCAACCCAAAGGCAAAGTGCCATTTTTTTTCGCTCTCCCCTCCCCGAAGCGTGGGGAAATGGGCGACAAGACGGGTTTTTAATGTAACCATCATCGCTTTGAACGGCTAATTGTAAAAGATTTGTAAATTTTAATGTAATATTTTTTTAAAACGTTTTAAAATTTTCTAAATTTTATAAAATTTTTTTATTTTTTTTTTAAAGAAAAGTACAACACGTTTTTGGGTTTTCAGATTTTTTCTAGGGGGAAAACCTTTTATTTTATTCGATTTATTGTTACACTTTTCCCGTAAAACCTTTTTACCAAAATTTTTAAAAATGAAAGGTTTTTTTGTTGTTATTAAAAAATTTTTTCCGGGGAAAAAGAGTTAAATTATTGATGACAAAAAATTAAAAATTTTATTAATTTTTATAAAAAGTTTAGATTTTTAAATTTTTATTTTTTTTTACTGGTTACCCCTGGACTTTTAAAACAATTTTTCCCTTATTGGGAAAAAAAAGAATTTCAATGTAAAGTAATGAAGAGGGGGGGGGTTAAAACAAAAATGTTTTAAAGAACCCAAAACTATTGTATACAATACCCCTACGGTCCCCATACCTCCAAATACCCGGGAAAACCCCCGCGGAAAAAAAAATTTTTTTGAAATTCAAAAAAAAAAAACTAAAATCATAAACTATTCCCTTTATTCCATCCAAATATACCAACTTTTAAAAAACCCCGTCCCGGGGGGTGAACAAAAGTGAAAGCCCTTAAATGCCCAAAAAAGGGGAAAATTTTTTTGTGCTCATTTTTACTTTAAAGGAAGCCCTTTTTGGAAAAACAAAAGAAACAGCGGAAAAGTGGAGGGTTGAAGAAACCCAAAATTTTTATGCCCTTTTTTTTGCCTACGTTTTTGGGGGTTTAAAAAAGGGACAGTAAAGTAATAAAATAATTAGTGTGGGGTTTAAAAGAACAAGCAGAAAAGGGTTTTCTTTATGGGAAAAAATAAACTTTTTTTTCAAATATTTTTGAAGAATTTTGAGTTATTGATATTAGTTTTTTAAACTTTCAAGATTTAAAAAAATAAATTTTTTTTTTATGGGAATTTGCGTTAATAACTTTTTCATTGTTTTTTTAGGACACCCCTTTATTAGTTAAAAAAATAAAAAGGGTAGGATAGCTCAAAATACATCTTTTAAATAAATAAAGAAAAAGAATTAAAAAAAATTCAGTTGTGTTTTTCTTCAAACCCCTCGTTATCTTGGTATACCGGACAAAGTTTAGCCTGATCAACTTAACCAAAATTATTTTTGCTTAGTGGGGCGCCAACACAAAATTTTGTCCCAAATTTCCAAGGTAAAGGGGGTGTCCTCCCGACCTTTAACAGATAATAACGTGGGGATTTTTATCTGTTTTTCAAAAGGGGAAAATCGACTGTATGAAAGACAGCTGAAAATTCAAAAATTCGTCCACCTAACGCTGGGAGTGAAGAGTCCCCGAATTAAAAGTTGAGATTTGGACCTACCGGTTTTTTTTACGGAGTGGGAGAGTTCAAGACGATAACCGGGGTTCCAAGCTCTGTGGGGGGGTTTCTGTGATTTTTCCCATTTTTTGAAGAGGGTTTGGTTTTCCCTTTCCGGGTTTTAAATCAGGAAGCAGACTGGGACGTTAGATGTTAACAAGAAGGGTTTTTTTAATTTTTCCCTTTAAAATATATAGAAAAAATTTTAAAATTTTAAAAATTTTGTTTTTTTATCCTAAAAACTTAAATTTTTACACGAATATACATTTTTAAAAATTCTTTTTCAATGAACCTTAAAGCGTTTTTTTTATAACATTTTGAGCTAGTTGGAATTGGTACATTTAAAAACCCGGGAAACACAGTCCCCCGAAATTTCATTTGCATAGTTCTTTTCCGACTGGCCGACTTTTTCAAAGGGGGGGTTTTTTCAGTTTTCAAATTTTGGCCAACTTAAGTTTTCCGGGGGATTTGTAAAGGTTAGAAAGAATAATTACGTAATACTGAAATCTAAAAACGCGTAAAAAAAACTGTTTTTTTGTTAGAAATGTAAATTACTATATAGGGGGTTAAAAAATTGAACATAATAAAAAAATGTTTTAAAACAGAACAGTTGATTACAATTAAAATTCCTTTAAATATTTCACAATTTTTACTGAACAAAATGGGGTTTTTCGCTTTTTTAAAAACCAGTGAAAGGGGTAGCTTTGGATGGGGTTTCGAAAAAAAAGGGCCAAATTCAAACCGCGGGGCGTAAAAATGTCCAAGTAAAAAAATTTAGTACATTTTTCCGCTGAATAGTTTTACGCGTGAAACCCAAACAAAAAAACAAAAGCCCAAATTTTTGCAAATTTTTAAAAATTAATTAAAGGGGTACTAAAGTTGTTTTCGATAATGAACTTCTGCAAAAAAAATTTTTGAAGATCGTGGGATGATATCCCGTTTATTTTTAATTCGCCCATGTGATGAATGACGAATATCGTTTAAAATAGATATACTTTTTTTAGGTTTTCCTTTAAAGGGTTTTGGGGACGATAACCATATCATTTAAGGAAAAGATTTGGATTTTTTTCCCCTGAAAAACGGTTTTAAAGGTTTAAACTTTTATAAATTATAATTATTCTTCAATTCATTGCGCTCATGTCCGCAAAACAAATCAAATTGAATTCCAAAAGTTTTTTTTTTTATAAATTTTTTTGATGTAAAAAATTTTTGGCCTTTTTTTAAAAATGATATTTTTTCTGGATTAACGGAAAGCTCCCGTTAAAATGTTTTTTCAAATCAGTTTTTTGAAAACAAAGTTCCCCTATGTGGATGGGAAAATTTTTTTAATTTTAAATTTGGTTTTTCCCCTAGAAAAACTTTTACTTTTTTTTTTTTTTAACCCAAAGTTTTTTTACTAAGAAACTGGTAAATAAAAGCATTTTACCGTGATCAAAGGGGGAAAAAAATTGGAAAAGTTTTTTTAAATTTGTTACGTAAAAGACATTTTGAAAAATTTTTAAAAAAAACCCGGGGCCCCCCCTCTTTTTAAAACTCAGGTTTTATACCTGTAAATATTTTCGCTGAAACAAAAAAAGAAATGAATTAGAGTATTTGCTTGACGATAACAACCCCTTTAAAAACTCCAAATAAATAGATAGAATTTTTTTTTGGGTTTAAATTTGTGAAAAAATAATTTTTTAATTATTTTAAAATTAAAATTTTCCATCGTTAACTTTTATTGTTTCCCCCACTTTGTGAAAGAAAACCGTAATTATATAACAAAAAAACAACAAAAATTTGGGGTTTTTAAAATATTGAAAATAAATTAAATTTAAAATTTTTCTGCCCATGTTTTTTTTATACCGGGCCCCCCCCGTGTGGGAAAAACCCTCTTTTGAGTTTGGATTTCAATTTGCTTTACTGTTTAAAAAAAACACGATTGCTTATTTTTAAGTTTAAAAGAATTTTAAAAGTGTATTTTTATTGCAGTAAATATATAGTCCCCATAAAAAAAAATATGTTGGTTTTAAAAAGCCAATTCCTTTTTTATTATGGAAAAATGGGTTTTTTAAAATTTAAAAAATTACGCACATTACATATTATTTAAATAAATAAAAAAACCTCCCATTTTTCAAAATTTATCTTTAAACACAATCAAATTTCTTTTCTTGACCTAAGCAAAACCCTTTTTTACTACTTAGCCAGGGTATTAATTGGGCACTAAATAAATAAATTTTGGTTTTAATAAAAATAACACTGTTTTCAAATTTTTAACCCAACTTTAAAAGGGTTCAGAAGTTTTGGGGGGTCAAGGGTAAAAACCAACAACAGTGCTTGAATTTAAAAAAATTTGTAAATTTTTTTGTTGGTTTTTTTCATTTTAATGAATAACCAAAATTTTTTTTTTTCCCCACTGTACTTAAGAAGAATAAACACACCGTGCAGCAGTATACGTGTTTTCTGAAAACAATGAATTTTTAAAATTTTTGTTCCGCCCCTCCTCAAAAAGTCCCCATTTTTTCAAATTCACGTATGGAGTTAAAAGGATTATTATTTACTAAAATTTAAAATTAAATTGGGAAAATTTAATATAGTACCCCTATAAAAAACCTTCGTGTCTGGATAATCCTACATTTTAAAATTCAAGCCCCTTTTAGACAGTAACCCCTGTCGTAGCTTAAATTTCATTACAAGATTAGCCCTTTCATTAAATTTTTTTGTATTAAACTCGTACAATAAACTTTTTTGAAAAAGGTCATGACAAAGAATATTGTCATAAAATTTAAAAATGGGCATTTTGTTTTTTCGAATTTAAACAAGCAGCAATTTAAAAACCATTACATTGTTTGGGTTTTAAACCCTAAATTAAAAACCGTTTTTAAAAATATATGCCCACAACTAAATACCTTTTTAAAAAAATTATTTTAAGTTATTATGATTTTAAAAGCAGTAAGTGTTTTAAAAATCAACAACGGGTAAATTTTTTTAAAAGTTTTTAAAATATAAATACATCAGAAAAGTGTAGTTAAATTTTTGGGGTTTAAATGATACGTGGGTATTTTAAACAATTTTATAAATAATAAGAACAATTTAAATATATGGGGAATTGGATACCGGGGGGAAATAAAAGCCCCCTTCGTTTTGAGAAGTGATCAATTTTTCACATGTTTTGGAATTGTATTTTCTAAATTCCAGGCTACAAAGGTTTTATATAAGTAAATTAGCCTGAGAAACGTACTACAAAAAATCCCAAAAAATCGTCAAAACAATAGAGGTTCGTAAATAACAAATTTGGGGTCAAATATCCCCATGTTTGATAAACTCAAAAAATGTTTTGTTTACAAACATTTTTTTAAATTTATTTAAATAAGTAAATTTTTTTCAAAACAAATTTTTCTAGGGGTTTTTATTTTTTGATATACAAACATTTTGCAAATTTTCATTACATTGTTTTAAAAAATACGACAAAAAAATTTTGGGCCCGAAATATCTGTTTCACTTTTAACAAGTTTAAAAAGACTCTTTTTTAGCAAACCTTTTGTATAAGTTATTGGGGCCCCCTAAACCCTTTTTATATTTAAAAAAAATAATGAAACCAAATTTTTAATAACATATAAACAACTTTTTAAAAATCAAGTAAAAGGATATTTTTAATAAATGGCTACAGGTTTAATTTTTTAAAGTGGGTTCAGGTTTTGGGTTTTAAAGATAAATTTTGGTACTTTTATTATCATACCAAAGTAAGAAAACTCGCGGCACGGTGCGGGGCGGGTTTTAACATGTCTAAAATGTACTTCGCTTTATCTGCACCTTCATTTTTTTTGAAAAAGCCCTTGTAATTTTACTTTTAAATAAATCTAACCCTTAGCATTGGCCCAAAAAGATGGAGACAAAAAAAAAAAAAAAGTTTTTTTTGGGCTATAATTTTAAAAATACTTTTCAAAGCATATGGTTTTCACAAACACATCTACATTAATGTTAATTGCAAAGACTTCAGTAAAAAAATCCCTTCCTTTTAATAGTTTAAGAAGTAAAAATAAAATTTTTAGAATTTTCAAATATATTCCCTTTTTACAATAAAAGATACATAAGTTCTTTTTATTTGGGGATGACAAAATATCTGGCCTTTATAGATTGATACGCCAACAAGGAAAGCCATTTTTGTAATATTTTAAATTGGGCCCCATCTAAAATTTGTATATTTAGTCCCCGGTGGGAGAGAATTTTTTATACAGTTTTTATAAAAATAGGTGCTTTTTAATCGTTTTTTTAAAAGGGTTTAAGGAAAATTAATTTTAAATTTTTTGTTCACCCTTTCTTCAAGACAAATACAACAAATACTTGGGGCGACAAGTTCTGGGTTTTTTTTTTTACTGTTATTACTTTTTGATTTAAAAAGTGTTTAAAAGGAAAAAAACTTTAATTTTTAACACAAAGCTTTTTTTTTCCCATAATTTTGATTTCCCAAAAACCCCAAAATAAAAAATATTTTCTTCCTCTAATACATGAATGAATAATTTCCCAAGTAGTAAAAATTGTTTTAGAGATAATTGGAGTAAAGTTTTAAAAGTGGTAGAAAAGTTTTGGGAAATGACATTTTTTAGGGGGGGAGAGAGATCGGGCTTTTGAAACCAAACTATAACCTAGTCACAAGAGTATATTTTTGTGGGACAAAATAAACTTCAAAAAATTTTTGAAAACAGCCGTAAACCGGGTTACTTGATGAATTGAGTATAAAAATATTTTTAAAAGAAAATTTTTTAAGAGAACAAATACAATTTAAATTTAAATAGTACACTGCTACTTTAAAAATCTGCCCAAATGTATTTTTCAGGAAGGTTTGAAGGAGAGGGGAGAGAGAAGAGAGATAAACAATGGGACAGATAACTTCCGGGAACTTGTAGTGGAGGGGGAATGGGCCAACGGGGTGCCTTTTTCGCAGAAAACAGGAAACGAAAGATGCCTATGCGATCTCGCCGGGCAGAGTCTGCTATTCGTTTTCAAGTTCAAATTTTTAAAAATGCGTTTTAAAAATTGCGCCCCCATTCTTTAAAGAAAATATCTATTTTACGTAAATAAGAAAAATGTTTACATAAAAACACTACAAAGGTAAGGGTTTGAAAAACAAAAAATACCTAACTTTTCCCTTTGTAAAACATTATTTTATTTTTTTGGCGGATGTATAAATACCGCCTTTGAATAACGCAAAAAGGCCCAAAACAATGTCCTTTCGGATTTTTGTGACGGGTTTCCCCCTTTTTTAACATCAAATCTCACTATTAGGGGTTATTACACCCAAACCCCTTTTGTTTCACAAAACCCAATATTTTAGGGCGGATCCAAAAAAGAATCCACTACCTGCTTTTAAAATTCAAAAAAAAATAACCGAATTTTAAAAGAAGCTCCCCGAGGGGTGGGGGGTTAAAATAGTTTTTTTTACCCCGCAGGGTTTTGCCTCCTACGGCCTCAAACCCCGTTTTAGTATTAAAATTTTAAAAAAACGTTAAGGCGGTTTATTGTCAAATAAACCATATCATATATAAGGCATGTCCAATATTAAAAAATCTGTGAATTTTTTTGGTCTTTTGCAATTTTGTTAAAAGTTTGACTTCTTCGTATATAAAGATTTTTTTTAAAAGTGCTGATGAAATAATTCAATCATATATATTTGTTTTAATTTTCAAATTAATAAATAAACATATATAACATTGAGTTTTTAAACCAAAAAAAACTATTTATATCAAGATTTGGGAAAAAAGACTTTTTATAACAAATAAAAAGTCCAATTCAGATAGGTTTTCAACCTCTCAAAACATGTTTAATATTTTAAAATATTAAAAAAATCCAAAATTTTAAAAAAAAAAATCAAGAAAAAATAAAAAAAAAAAACAAAAACCCGGGTTTTTGAAAAATCCAAAAAACTTTTTTTGTTTTTTCCCCCGCCCAAAGAAAATAGGGACCCGGTTTTGTTTCTACCCAATTCGATTCTTGGGTAATTTATTTTCATCCTAAAAGCTTTTGGGCCCTTTTCTATTTAAATTAAAATTTTTTACCTTTTTTCTTAGAATAAACCATAAAAAAAACAATGCGAAATTTCGTTTAAAATTTACGAGTGTATACGGGATATAAAATTTTCCCGGGAATAAGGGTTTTAAAATTTGTTTTCTTAGGGTTTTACCTCAAGATATCCCGGGGGTCAATAAACTAGACATTTTAAACAATTTTAAAAAAATTAGACAAACTCATATCCCTTGGGGGTTTTCAGCTTTAAAACCCGACACCACATGTAAATTTTTTGCTCTTTCAAAAGAAAAAGTTTAGCGAGTCTTTTTTTGGGATTTTTATTAAAAGTTTTTAAAAAACAGTATTAATTTGGGGGAGAAATAAAAAAATTTTTTTTCATACTTTTATCCCCTTTTTTGACACCTCAGAACAAATTATACATTCAAACCCAAACCCTTCTGAGGAGCCACTCAAACAGAAAAGGGCAAACCCAGAATTGGGGCGTTTGCGTATCTAAAAAATATAAAATATATATTTAGGAAAAAACTGAATTTTATAACGGAGAACGTAAATGTTTCCCCCTTGTATAACTGAGCTTAATTATAGCTTTTTTAAAGTTAATTACGAAAAAAAAAAATTAAAATAATAAATATATCTGTAACCCAAATTTGTCCCTACAAAAAAAATTATAGTTTAATATGTGAAGTCTTTTAAATTTATCCGTAAAAAACTATTTAAAAAAATTGATAGAGTGCAGTCAATAGCTATAGTTAGGTCACAAGATTTTATTTCATTGCTCTATTTGCGGTTGTAGTAATATGGTTTTGAGGTTTAACATCGAGATATAAAGTTTATAAACACTCAGCTATAAACCCCGTAAAACCCTTAGGAACTAAAGTTGAAATTAGTATCAAATCACGCAGAAACAAGACGAGGTCGTTTATCTGTTAGACCTTAACTTTCGCCAAACAGTTTAGTTTACTCATAGACAAAGAATGAGTTTAGCAATGTTCTACGACACTGCACAAACTATGACCATTTTGCTAAGTTCAATTGGGAAATCCCATCAACTAAGTAGTCCAGCCCACAATTTAATTTTTTTGGTCTAAACCGATATTATTTTCTGTGTTCAAGGGGTATATTTGTTCACCATGCCATATTAAGAATGAAAATTTCATGCAAATGTTTAAAACTGTGCCTACCCCCAAAATCAACAAAAGGCTATTTATGTGACCACGTTTTGGCGGTTCCACTCCCGTATTTTCTTTATCATTAAGAAATCAAATCATGTGTTTCATACGCTTTTGAAGATTGTAATAAGAGATTAAGGTTTCCAAGATACCAGAGACGATTAACAGGTTTACGGTACAAGAATCATAACAGATAAAAAAAACTGGATAAATTTCAAATTGTGCTTCATGCCTTCATTGTTATTGTGAAAAAAATTAAATATGTAACACTTTTGATTTGTATTTGCAAATTTTTTTTTATTATTTTGATTATTGTCAGACCATTAGTTTATAGGTGAGAATTCTTAGGTTCGGATTTCCAAGGCTTGGGTACACTAAACCGTAATGAAAAGTGCATTTTTTACTACGTTTGTTTCAGTGTTTATCATATAATCAAATATATAAATTCTTTATTGTAGGCTTATTTAAATTTTAATAAAAAAAAATTTCGCTTTATGGATCTTGTATGTATTACGATCATAATTGCTAAATGTCTTATATGCATAAAAAATCTTTTTAAGAAATTATAAATCCTAAATATGAATATTTCTAAAGTGAAAGGAAACATTAGGAAACTTTTAAGGACTCTTTGAGGGGATATAAACATAATTAGAAGAGCAAAGATGATAAAATTAAGAACAGTTTTCTTAGAAGTCATAATAGTTTTGCTTCAAATTATCATTCGACACATAGCGCTGCCTTAATAAAACACAGGATTATCATATGCAATTGTATATAACTTTTTGGGCAGTATCCCGATTCTTAAAGGAATAAAAAAATAACTTTTAGTTTCAACAAAAAATTGTGTTTTTGCACATGTACGTGAAGGCCATTTTAGCTTTTTTAAACTGTTATATTATGGATAATAAGTGTCAACGGAACTAGTCGATGTACGTAAACCAAAACGCGTCCGAAGTAGGGTTTAGTCCCCAGAGTGTTAAGAGATAATTCAATATTTCAATTCAATCTCCGCTATATTCCAGCGTCAATAATCTGACACAAACCACTTCACTGCTTGAAATCAGTTAGAGAAGGTATGTCTAAAAAGTTAACTACTACTAAGATCGACAATACAGTAGTACGGATAAGAGCAATTCTTTTTCCTGGAAATCTACCTATACCTCTGAACGCATTGCACTTAGGCAATTTGAGTAAGGGGCGGCGGGGTGTTGTATTCACACACTTAGGAGGTGCGTGGTCGGGGGGGGGGGGGGGACGAATTTAATTTTTGATTCAAGGAATTACCATTTCAAACATGGGAACGACTACTACGTCGCAACAGCTGTTATACAATCTATGAGTCGATCGATTACCAACGAATTATTTTAATAATAACTAATCATAATTTGGTTAATTTTTGTACCTTATTTTGTAACACAAGTTTTTCTTTTCAAATTACCTGAACAAAAATTATAACCCTTTCTCATATACGGCTTTAAATAGGTCTATAATAAAAAAAAAAACTTTGTCCATTAATATTGAAATATAGTGCACAGATACTGTTTTTACCAATTTTGGTCTATTTTTAGTACTAATATGTATTTTTTTTACCATTAAAAAAACGGCTCCGCCGGCAAATTGTATGATTTGTTTATCCGATGATGGAAGAGAAACTAGACGAGACCCGTTGACAATACACTACTGGGTTGTAGCTTGATTACTATGCAGGCATGTGATGGACTTATAGGCACTCTCAGTTGCTAGTCTGTGGCTAATTTTTATTTGTTATTATTGTAGGTGTGTTTATAGGTAATTTAGTTTAAATTTTTTCCACGGGTGTATGAGTTAACGTCTACCTATTACTCTTCTATACTACTATACATGTGATTATAACACGCTATAAGGATGTGTTTAATGCAAAATATTATTGGAAATGGCTACGATTACATTTTTAAATCATTTTTATAGAAAAAATATTATTATATATATTCCTTAAATTCAGTTATGGAAAAATTTATAAAATGTCTAACTCCAAAAAAATCAAATCTTAATCTATTTACATAAAAACAAAAAGTGCTACAAGTAAAACCGCTTTTTTTATATCTTGCACTTGAACTTGGGCAGTTTTAAAACTTTTATTGTGCGTCTGAATTTACGTATACAAACAACACTTTAAATAGAGGTTTTGAAACTAGTCAGGAAGAATTCCAACTAGGAGGTTTAGTTAATAAGGAATGGTTATTCTTGAACGTTTAAGAGCATTGGCCTACATCTTACGATAATAAACTTACATCTAATTCTGAAGCACTTACACGATTAACTGAAACCAGTTTATATCTGGCAGCTACGTATATTTATAGAACCACTCAGGCCTCTTCTTTAATTTTTTTCACTATATTTTTAATATCTTAATTTTTTTGGTACAAAAGTGGTACGGCAGAAAAATAGTACAAATTCTGATATAGGTTTCAGAAAATGATTTCCTTGGATGGTTGCTCAGCCTACTAGTTCCTATTACAGCTCAATTCGGGTAACCTACCTTCTTTGTGGGCCACATTCTTGGGGTTTACTTGAGGTACAGTATGTGCACCGTATATTTGAGCAATCATTTGTTAAACCTACCAAGTAACAAGCTTATTATGATGTCATTAAAATTTACGTGTTATATACAGACAAGAAATTAATTGTATGCTTTCTGACTTAAATTATCACGTAAGTCATTTATTTAGTCATAAATATTACCGTGATATACTCTTGAACCACCATTTAATTTAAAAGCGCAGGACCTTGTAACTAATTGTATTTTCTGAAAATTATTTAAAATAAGGATGAAATGAAATATTATATCAAAAACCATTTAGAAATTATATTAGCAAAAGCGGAAAACTTATGTTAAATTATAAAACTAAAATTTGTACTCTTTTTTAAAAATTCAGTATCGTGGTGTTAAAAGCGATTGGTACAAAACACAAAACTAAGGTCTGATGTTTTCTCAAATTGTAACTCGAGATAACTGAACAAGTTTTAAGCATCAAAATTTTATACTGTTTTGTGTTTCTTCCTTTGCTGTGTACTTGAATAAGTAGAGATCATGCTATATGCTGAATATCACTGGGTTGGGCACAATTCTGTAAACATGATTTTAAGTACAGCAGGCAACGTTTCTCTGTAACCAATCCTCCGCTTATTAATCGTCTCAGTTACGTATATGTAATTCAGGGCTGAAACGTTAATCATCAAACGACATAAAAATATGTAAAAGTTTGGAACTTTATAAGCTATTTAAAAACTTATTTAAGTGTAAGAATAATACTGAAAGTGGAAATGGATAAGAGGATACTATAGTTTAAAGTAAACAAAGCATAATGGACTATGATTGTCACAATTTACAATACTAAATGTTTCTTATGTAACGGGAATTACAGCTTTTTGTACGAAAGCGAATTACAGAATTTTTAGAACGCTGGCTCCACTACTGCAATGAAAACATAAATAATCTTAGCCATCCAATGTTACATAGTCAGTATTAAATATAAATAATGCTGGAAGTTCCTAACATTGTCAAAAGAGACGTGATATTAGTGATGTTGTATTTTTTTTCATCTAAAAAACAATTTGTCAGAACAATTTCATTGTCTACATGGCCTCAATGATATGTGTCCTGCTAATGACCAGCGGGGAGCTATCAGTCAAGTATAAATCTGAACTTTATCTGGAGGTTCATTATTGAACTAACACGAGCGCTTCGTTTTAGAAATCACAAAGAGGGCTAAGTTCTATGGACATACCTCCTTGTGTAAACACCATTACACTAGGCGCTGTACTAGATAATGTACAGAGAATGTAGGTTGTCGTCTTTGTCTCCATCAGTCACAAACAAATAAGGGCGTCTGCCAATGTATGCGGAGATTCTTATATCGGAGAAGCAACCGATTTGTATACTGAAGGCTCGAGCTGAAATTACGTAATTTATAATATGCGCGTAACTACGCACCAAGATTAATAAATGTTCAATAGAGTTACTAAATACCTAAAAATATCAACCAAACGATCTATTTTTTTGGTTTTCATTGGTGGGGGAGTGATAGGGTACTCCCTTTAAAATCGCGGACTGTTAAATTTTGCGAGTCCGTAAAGTGGAACTCTAATTATCCAGGAAAGGAGAGATCCAGCAGCGCCTTATTTGACCGTTTCTACTGTACATCTATGTATAATTCCTAAATAAAGTAATATATTTGTAATATATCGGTCATGTAATGGGTGTTTTCGACGAGTCTGTATCCGTCAGATCACTGTCGAGTTTGGCTGTTCAGATCCCAGTAAGAGTATGATGAAATTACTCCAGTATTTAAACAGATATTTTCTTTGCAGTTTCAAACATAAAAAATTTATAACGTTTAACGGATTAAAACATATTACTTTAAATGACAATGATTACCGATGACATCGATATTTTCAAATTTTAAAATAGAGTTCTCTTCTCTGTGGTTCTTACTTATATATGGTATAGAAACAAATGAATATTGTATGTTAGAAAGTAAAATGTTATTTATTTTCGAATAAAAAATGACGTTTAATTGAAATTTGCATTGAACATCTCAATAATAGCAAGTAAGGAAAGCAAACATTTTTCGATACTAAGCATCTGTTGTTGTTTATATGTGGATTATTGAAAAAAAAGAAGAAAACTAAATAGAGAATTGAATCCGTGCTGATATAGTTTACTGATAATACCTAAAACGTGTATTTACCAAGCAGCCCTTTACAATTTTCTAGTTACCTATATACTAGGCCTTACTACCGTTTTATCGTATCGGCTTGTCACCATTATTATATTTAAAAATTATTTCTTGTAAATCTCCCGTTGTTGTCAGCATTTAGAACTAATTATTAAATTAGCGATTAGAAGTTCAGAGTTTTATTCCTGAATTTCTGAAAGGTTTTCTGTGTTTACATAATCGTGTTATTTAGGAATGTTGTCACATGTCGAGTGAATGTTTGGTTCAAGGCGTTTCTTGTCTACGTTTATTAAGTGAATAACAGTTGGTTTCATATTGAAACATTTGTACGAATTTTTACATAGTTATTACTTATAAACTCTATTAAGCTAAATCCAAGTGCAGTTGTTGAAAAATATATTTTTGATTCATTTACTAACACTTTTGACTTAATTATTCTCGCTAAGTGTCTTTAATATTTTTCATGGTGGGGCTGTGTATTGGAATGGGCGATACTGTCGTCATGAGTACATTTTGTTCCTAATAACTATAACTAAAAACCAATTTATTTTTTTTTGTAATATTTTCGAGAATTTATATTCAATCATTTAAACCCTATTCTTCCTGCAAAGTGTGTCTCACAATATAATTAACTTATAGTTATGGTGTTTATAGAATTTCTGATTACTGGTCCATACACGGATACATTTGTTAATAGTGGAGAGACTTAGACAAAACTATGTACAAATAAGAAATAATAATAAGTTTTTTACTCGGCATAATACAGTAGAGCGTTAACATGACTTTATTGTTGACTGTTTCTTTTTATAAAGATTTTTTTACTCTATAAATATATCTCAGAAATCCACTCTCTAAATTTAAGAGATTTCTTTTTACTTAACCAAATTAAATATATAAAAAACAAAAACTAGGGATATCTATTTTATTTTAGTTGTTATTAGCGTATTTTATTCATATGTACTACTTCATAATTGTGAAAGTTACGATTTTCCAATAATTAATTAACCATTTCATAAGGGAAATTTTAATACTGTTACGATATTGGAAATACCTATAATGATTTTAATTCATCTTTAATGCTAAATAAAAATCGGTTATTGCCTTATATTACAAACTATAGAATAAGGAAAACATTTGTGGAGATTAACACATTTCAGTTTATACATCCCTTTTCCAAGTACTTATTTGTTTAAAATAATTCTTCACTCAATATTTATAAAAAGTCTAGGAGATACGAATCTTAACTTAACGATAATTTTATCAACATGGATGTAATAAATATAGTCTTTTGTATATTGATTATTTTAAATGATTGTAAATACTCCTTATTCTTTTTATTATAAATGAAGTAAATTCTTTATAACTTTTTATTTTGCTAGAATAGAAGCTATTAATAAGTGACGACACTTTAAAGAGAAACCGCCACTTCGTTTGCCCAAAGATGGAACCAAGCGTATATTTACGACATTGCCGGCAAGGACGAACCACTTAAGTGCCAAAGGCTTGGTGAAAATATGACAGTCCACTGGGGGGGGGGGCGGGAGCGGTATTATACCGACAACCGGAGAGAAATGTTTACATTTTAACGTCCTCAGATTACGTAACTTGCGATTGAAAATTCTTTATCCAAGTGTAGGTGATTCTAAGTTTATAATTCTAAAGATATCGCTTATATTGGAAAACAAAACTACTGAAATACTATATCACAATGGATGAATTTTATATTGGTGTGAATTCAAAAGTTTCAGTGGGATAGTTTTTCATAACGAAGTCCTGCATATAATTTAACATCAGTGAAGCTAGTTTACTTATTAGACAAAGCAATAAGTTATATAACACGCATCAACAGAGAACGACCTAGCTACATTTTCTAAACGCTACCTAATTAAAGATTTGTAAATGTTAGAAAAGTTTCAATATATTTGTCATAATATTGTACTACCATAAATCTTAATGGAAGTTTGCAAACTTTGGATCTAGTACGATAATAAGCGAGTATACGATAAAAGGGTGGAAGCCGCTAAGATTAAAACCACTTCATATACCTATATAAAGGACTTGGAGGTCTTGGTATCTGGGTGAATGTCAGATAAAAGATTTAGCATAAATAGTTTCAATTTTATTACAAATAATAAACGCAAGGTTAACTCATGGCTTTGACGCCAAGGAGCAGAGTACCCCAAGGGCACAACCCGATGTATGGTAAAAAACATACTGGCAGTACGGTTAGAATTTTACTTTCCAAGTCATCAATTTTATGTCGAATGTTTCTTTATGGTAAATTTCAACCAAGTGGGGGTTTTATCTAAACCATCGATACAGGTGGGGTGTGGATTAGTAAATACATTAATTATTGTAACAGAAGAAACTAAATTTAAGAGCCAATTAGTGGAGTTAATATTTAATTAAAGCAAGTAACTCTCCTAAGATTTTTATAATATAACGTAGCCATTTTTAACCTACTGACAATTCACATTTTCATGCTCAAAAATTTTAATAGCAAATATAAATGTAATCTCCCCATCTCTAAATTTTCGATGTATCCCTCAGATAATATTATGTAAGTATCCAAATTTATTAATCTTGTTACCAATATATTTCTGTAAACATCAAATTAAGTTCAATATCCAATGCTCGTAACATAATATAGATTGTATTAATATAATTATAATGAATGTACATATGGACATATTTAATTAGTCACACGTTGCACTATTACTAGATAGATGTTTTTGTATATATCAAAGATAATTAATAAAGATGTACAAGTAAACCTTTCTAGTAAGATGAATCGGAGACAGTACAAGTGTTTACTATCGACTTAATACTGTAATTATTCGTTACTTGACTATGAAAAAGAAATAAGATCATCTATCAAGCGCAGCTGACGACGATTTACCTGGAATAGCACACACATATAAAATATATGAAAATAATTTCTCTCAAGAAATAAAACTAATGTAATCAATGGTTCCATTAAAAGAATCTTAGTAGCGCTTAATTAATATCGCAAAAAATATAACAAAGCAATATTAAAAAAACATTTTTTTATTATAAAAGTTATGGCATGGAGTAGGATAAAATGAAGCATAGAAGTCAAAGAGGAAACTGAGATTATTTATTTCTGAAGCTATGGTTATTGTTATAGTTGGTATTTAAAATCCAGTAAACAAGGAAGTTAAATCGTTCCGGAGGAGATAATAATATTTCTTCTCCATCCTTCTTATCGCAATTACCACAAAAACAAATCATACCGTAACCTTTTTTTATCTTAGGTTACATTGCCTATATTACATGTAAAGAGACATAAGTGCATTTTTATTAAAAGAAGAGTAGATTTATTTTAACTGATACTTTAAAAATTTCTAAATTAAAACGTTATTTATAAGATACTATTGCAGATTTATTTTTGTTTTTCATAAATAATTACTTTCATTATACCTGATTAAGGAATAAAGTTACAATAAGTGGTTAAATGTTGTAATTGAATCAATTCTGTGAAGATGAATGCATAAATGAATAATTATAGTTTAAAGAAAAATACGTAGCCTAGGTTGGTAAGTGAATTTCAAAAGCATTATATAAAATATAAATAGTAGAATAAAAACCTAGAAATTTCGATTGTAATATTCGTTTGAGGCAGGGAATCGTGGAAGAAAAAAAATATGAAAATATTTTTTAAAAGTTGTATATTTCGGAAAACAATTTGTAATATTTACGAAACATGAACCAAATTTAACTGAAATCAAACAAATGTTTTTACAGCTGAATTTCCCCAAAAATAGATAGCGTATACACTAAACACCAATTTAAACCTTAGAAGAGAAAATATGGATTGACAAAAACATTGTTCAACAAACCATTCTCTTTCAGACCACAGTCCCAAAAAGCAACAGTTAAAGTTATAAACAACTAAAAATGTGAATTTTTTAATTTAACACCAAAAACAGTAACCCAGAAGTCAATAACATTGTTTTTAAACTATTCACTGAAAAAAGGCCGTAGTTAGTCGTAGGGCCCTGCAGTCCTACATAAGTAAATATATTTCCTTAAATCGTACATTAAGTTATACTCAACTTACAGCACAGGTAATATTTTATTACCGGGACCAAAGTGGATACTTTTTGATTGAAGTTTCATTTTTCTGTATATTTTATTAATCAGGACAACAAGATTGTACTTTAAACTATGGAACTGGAATTACCTATAGAGTGGAAGTGAAACACTAAAATGGGTCGGAGGAAGGTGACGCTTATTGGCTAAACCAGAGTTGGCAAACCTCCATCTGTTGCCGCCACAAGGTGATTCAAATAATTCAAATAATATACAAAATGTACTTATACTTACAAATACTGAAATAAGGTGAAACTCTTGAATGTACTTTAAAACTTACATAATACGTACTAGATGTATATGCTCCTTTTATATTTGAAAACTTTTCATCGAATTACATTGCATTTTTCAATAAAAAGGCTATTCCCTTTTCATTTATAAAATAGTGAGCAAAGACGCAGGTAAATGCTAGCATGTAAAATTATTTATTCCACATCATAAAATGTTACCAATGTTTAAAACAAACATATTACTATTGAAGATAAAAATAGGTAATGCATTATGTAGATAAAATCCTCATGGAGATCAGTACTCCTTTAAACTTAAAAATGAAAACTGTATAAGGCTTTTAATGTATCTCGGCATCACAGAGAGATATAGACGTTCAAGCAGCGGTTGCTTTTATGAATTTGTTTTACAATTTACACTCATGATTCCAAATAACAAGTTGTGGTAGTCTAGTTGCAAAATACATTTCCAGTCCAACTTTTCTTGAGATTGTAAGGGATTATAATTAACCAGAATTTGATACTAATCTTGAATAAAATAATTTCAGTACTTTTGTCTTATATGTAAATTAGGGGTAAACGCTGTTTCGAAAGCTTTTAACGTGAAGATGAGAGAAATTTATGCAACCTATAATATCGATGATTATTGAGAAAATTGGTATAATTCGTATATATATATATATATATATATATATATATATATATATATATATATATAATATATATATACATATCAAATTTCAGTAATCATTGAATCACAAAAAGTACTTGCTCCGCCTGGAGTCGAACCCGGATCTCTCACTTGCCGGTTGAATGTGCTACCGTTACACCACACATCGCTTACATTTTCCGATTCAATTATTTTGTATTTTGCCGTATCTGTCACATATGCGTTAAATAAGCAAACTAACATATGATCGGAATACCATATACCGGTAAAACTACTTTTATTTACATTAAATTGTATAAATGACAGTAGCCTTCTTTAATTTCAATAAACATTGAATCACAAAAAGTACTTGCTCCGCCGCGAGTCGAACCCGGATCTCTCACTTGCCGGGTGAATGTGCTACCGTTACACCACAGAGCGCTTACTTTTTACGATTCAAATTATTTTGTATTTGGCCGTATCTGTCACATATGCGTTAAATAAGCAAACTAGCATATGATCGGAAGGAAGACCAAACAAACCTTTCAAACGAATTTTATTTACATTAAAAACATTATATACATATAGAATACAATGGTAACATTTTGATATAAATTTATGTAAGTAAGTAACCATATAATCATGTTATATTTTTTATATTATAGTCTCCGTTAATCGTATTTAAGTTGGGTTTCAACTATGGGATACATAGCAGGATGCACATCGCTAAGACAGAATCAGCGGAATAAATGATAAATGTGGCTGAATTAATCACTTTGATTTTATTTCTTTTACGGAAATGTACATCTAATGAATAAATATGAGCGTTTGACTGCAAATCTTGTATATTAAATTTTTACACACTGTTATTTATGACTCCATATCCTAACGTTATGTTTTTGTTTTACGTAGTGAATTTTTCTTTTTATAAAACTATGGAGCTGATTATATACGCAGCAAACTTTAAACATGTGCTTGTACTGTTTTAACATTAGCTTTTGAAATATTGCAAGGGTAAATCCATCATTATAATGTTGTGGCTCCATGTACAGTATATTTTATTTTTTTATGTAATGATCAAAAAAGAAAAATAGGAAGGAATGATTACCTTAGTTTCGATTTTACAGTCGGCGGTAGGTGAGTTAAGACGGAATAAGGTTTAAGATAAGGGTATGGCCAAACCCCCATTAGGAACCATTTAAGCCCTAACCTCAACTGCGAACTTGATTTGCATATTTAGTATATTAGAGGGTAGGGATTCTATAAGGTGGGTTGAGTTGTGTTTTTTAATCCGAAGCATTTCTCTTTACAAAGGGAAGTATTAAATTGTCATATGCAACTTTTATAAGTATATATACATACTTAAATGATGAAAATATAGTAATTTGTATAAAAAACTAGATTTTAAAATTGTGAGAACAATGTATTTTTTACAATTTTTTAACACAAGTATTTAAGGTTGTGCATAGTTTTCATCACATAAAATAATTATTTGCAGTCAATATTTTGTCCAGTTTTCACATCTATTCTAGTTTATACTTAAAAACATATCAAGAAACCTTGATATTCACACTACTTTGGTATATGGTCTAGGGGAAAATATCTCAGAAATAAAAATGAATCAGGAAATATGTTGTAAACCTCTAATATTGTGAAACGGATTAAATACATTTCGGACCTTAATATTCCTTGTAATTATATTGCAGAATTTTATAGAGTTCATAAAGTATACGGCAATTTAATATCTTAAGGAGAATGTAAAACTATACATATAATTTTTTTATGTATCGAATATTCATTATTATCAGCATTTTTCGCAACAAGTGGGAGATTACACCTAAAAAAACGTTTATTGCGTCCTGTTAAGTTCACACAAGAATTAGGCAAAAACAAGTGCTTGACAGTCAAGATATAACAAAAATATTTAAGATATGAAGTCATTGAATTAAGTTTGTGTTTAGATGCGGATTTTATTAGGAGGAAAAAATAACTACGTAATTTTTTTTCTACAAATTATGAAAAAGGACATTTATGAATATTTTGCTTAAAGTGCTAATCTCCACTGCCGATTATTAAGACTAATGAAGGGGGCGACTAATCATAATTTTTTAATAATGTGTGAAATTCTAAGAAAGGTTTTTAGGAGAAGAGAAAAATTTAAGATAGATTTTCCGTTGAATTTTTTGAGAATAAGTAAAAATGTAGTTACCCCACTGACTTTCTCAAAACATAAGTTTCGTGAGGTTTATACATGGTGTATAAGTTAATGCTGATTAGAGTAATTTATATTTAAGATTCCAGGATGAAAAAACAATCTCACAAAATAAACTGTATAATATGTGTCTATTATAGTTTGCTCTAATCTTGGGTTTTTTTCCCTTAGATATGTTGCCTTGTGTCTCCCGATCATGGAAAATATAAACAGCGTCAACAGGTCATGAAGTAAAGAAGTTCTTACTTCTTTCCTAAAAGCAACCTAAGATGGGTTTTTATGAATAGTGTTCAAAATGTATAGTAAAATTATAAGATAGTTAAAGTTTTCTTTTAAATCCTGCATTATAGTAGGACTGACATAACCTATTATTTGCTACAATGTACATTTAAAATTATGTTTTTACAGTTACGGTATTCTTCTTATCCAGAATATTCTTCTACTCTGTGGCTTCAACAGCCGTTCGGAGAGAACGAGTTGAACAACAAGAAGTGTGGTTTTACTATCAGGCTTTGCTCTATGCCTTTTTAAAACAAATAATCGAAAACATTATAGAAAGAATAATAACTGGCTAAATTAATTACATAGTTTTGTTTCCTGTGCCGTCACGAAACAATTAATAAACAAAACAATTTTTTTATTGCATTTAACAACGGATCTTCTTATCTAGTGTATTATATAAAAATATATTTTACGATAAAGAAGTTGGTGGAAGCTGTGTTAGCAGGACCAGCAGAAGTTCATAAAACAGGCAAGGAAAAAGCTTGTTAAAACACCCAACAATGTTACATAAATAATTAAGTATACAGGTGTTTAATCAGTTGTGTAATGCCAGGATATGTAAAACAGACAGAAACTATTATGTAATCGTTTGTACATGATTGTAAAAATGACATTAGTTAATAACTATTGATTATATAAGTATTCTTTCAAACTGTTTCATAAAATTCACAATAGGATGAACGAAGTTTGTATTTTTTGCAAATATAAAAGATTAATATATATATAAATCAATAACACCACACACTACACTACACCACACATAGTATATATAAAAATACAATGTTGTTACCTCTTACAGTGGGATTTGCGTGTGATTTTAAAAACTATGTTATAACATCTTTATATGAAGGGTTATCTCAGGGGAAGAAGAAGAAGGGGGCAATGTCATATTTTTTTTTTTTTTTTAAGTTTGCTAGTACCAACCGGAATAGGTCCAGATAAGTAGCTACCATCGTGTGTTAAAATTATCAGGAGAAGGAAAGAGGCTAGGCTAGTTAGTTTAATAAATCGTATTTAAAAAATTATCCATACAAGTGTATAAAGGAGGTAAGTCTGCTTGAGCGCTTCGAGGCTAAGAAAGGGGGCCAAGTCCAGCTGGCGAAAGGTAAGACACGGAAATCGTCTGCAGGCTTCTGTTCGTTATCTGTAGATTATTGATTGTTTCTCCAGTATTGATCCGTCAGTGTAGCTTGATTTTGAGGTTTATGTTTTAAATGTTACTACTGTTGTAAATGTAATAGTGTTCTCTTTGCAGTTTTAAAAAATCTTTTGTGGTGGAATAATGGGCGAGGAGTGACAAGTGAGCTATGAAGAGCATTAGTGCAGTGAATGAAGGTGCAAAATACGAAGAAGAGAAAAACAATTTGGACGTTTTAAAATTGATGCGAATAAGATAGTTAGAATCCTTCAGAGCACATACTCCAGGGTCCCTGATTCGGCCAATGTAAATCATCTCAAATGCCTTTGAAAATGTCCACACAACATTGCCGGAAGGAAAAAGTATTTTGTTGGAAATTTTAATTTAATCGAATTTCTGTTGTGACGGAACAAAAATACTTATCATTTCGTGGGCTATATTTCTGTTTGCAGACAAAGATAACAAAAAGAAACAGGGCTGCCCTCGTTTAGTCGTGAAGATGAAGCTTAATTTTCGTCGTTTGATGCATACCTATTCTTACAGGGTTCAGATTTTTGTGTGATGAAACAGTTAATAGGATAGTACAGGTTGTGCCAGCAAGCATTTCGTTCAATTCACGGAATTGGAGAAGAAAAAAATACTACAAAATCCTCCAAAGAGGTCTTAAAAAAGAATGTGTATAGGCCCACCCCGAGGACGGTCGAAGGTTTGGTAAGCACAGATGTAAGAGCCTAATAAACTTTCAGAAAGAAGCCAAAACAGCTTATAGTAGAACATATAGGGGTCTTTCAAGGGGCTGAAAGAAAAGGGACACTATAAAACCTTGTCACAGTCCAACAAAGAATATAATTTACCAGAAAGAATTAATACATAATAAAAAATTTTTTGATATGTTCTGGTATTAAATGCATATGGAAAAAGTGATAAAAGTGTCCCTAATGGGAAACATACCGTACAACTTTTTCTCCAACAGAATTTATATATATCATTTGGCTATGCCCCGGCATGAGACACTTGTTGGCATCATGCGTATGAGTACATTGCAAAAAATCAAAAATCTTTTAAGAAGCAGAGAAAAAAATTACATTTAAATGTAAAAGTACAGAACACCGATATCAAATAGAGCAAGAAGGATTACTGAAACTAAAACGCTTGCGTATTGAGAACACAGGTTTCATAAGGAAACAAAGCTTGAAAGGTTCTATGAAAACGAAAAAGGATTGCATAAGGCTCATTTAGCAGAAAAAAATGAAAGGACCTTGCAGGCAAGTTTGCTTATGATTTCCAGAAGAAAAATCCTGCCAGTCCTCCAACTTGTTTAGACAAATGTATGTGTACTATAGACGCCAGCTGTCAGTTTATACCTTTAACATTCACATTTTATCCACTGGAACACCAAGCGTTTTTTTATACGTATCCACAGACTGTGTTGGGTAGCCAAAGGCAGTGACGAGGTTTGCCTCCATGATTCACGATTTTGTATAGTAACTTTTCTAGATCCCAATGTTTTTAGAACGATTCTGCGCATTTTATTGATTGCGATTCATGTGGAGGTGCAAAACAAAGAAACTGGAATGTTTTTAGATTCCTTCACTCAAAAACTGGTACATGAGCAACACAGATTTTGATGAAATCATTGTTGTATTTTTCCCCCCCATAAGAGGGTTCACTATCCTTACATGGGAGAAAAGATTAAGAATATGCGGGTTGAGTTATTAAGCAAAAGACTAGAGTCGAGCTACCAAGTCCAGATGGGCCAGAGTGTGTTCAGGGCAAGCCCAGGGTTTTTTTTTTTTTTTTTTTTTCTTTTCTTTTTTTTTTTTTTTTTTTTTTTTTTTTTTTTTTTTTTTTTTTTTTTTTGTTTTTTTTTATTTTTTTTTTTTTTTGTTTTTTTTTTTTATTTTTTTTTATTTTTTGTTTTTTTATTTTTTTTTTTTTTTTTTTTCTTTTTTTTTTTTTTTTTTTTTTTTTTTTTTTATAAGAAAAAAGCCTCGACCCTTTGACGTTTGTAGAAGTAAAGCAATCAATGTTTCGGAAACTGGTCTGGACTTCCTCAATAGCATCGTATGTTAAACAAGTTGCGCCCCTTCAAATCGCTAGGCCAATAATGAGAACTTTAAGAATAACCTGGGGAAACTCATCCTCGTTTCCATCTTTCATCCGGAAGACTCCTACAATGGGCATTTTGATTTCTGCAGAGTGGTTTGTAACCGACAAGTGAAAAAACGAATAGGATACTTGGCAGACAACGAATTCATTCATTCCAGGATTATCTATGATGAAGGTAGTATTCTTATAACGTTATTAATTTAAGAAAGGCTTTAGTATTAGAATAAGTCGTTTGAGCTGAAGGCTCTAATTGTGTCGTGCTTTAATCAACAAAACGAGCAATAATATGTTCTATTTTACCACAGTATTATTTTTGATTTTTTTAATGAAACTTGTATTTGTATCTTATGTTTCTTGTAATAAGAAATTATAATGAAGATTAAGGATAAGAGAGACGGGGAGGAGATAATTTTAGCGGAAAACATTCTGGAAACCAAATCATTTGATTTTTTCAAATGTAAATATGTTTTAGTGTTAAATTAA
>NW_025786926.1:0-15685 GCF_021130785.1 Homalodisca vitripennis
TGCAATTATAATGCATTCCATCTTTTCCTATTTTTTATCTTTATAAAATTCATTTAAATCTTTAAATTCTTTGCACTTTTGATACATTTCTTTTGATGCGCCATTTATAGTATAATGAAAATTTATATTACTAGTTTTGACTTCTTCAATTCATATTCATAAAACTTTCCGGTTATTTCTTCATTAATTTAAGATCTTTTATACTATTAAGTTACAGAGAAATCTGTGTTATTGAATTTGATAAATCACAAAGATTTCTCTTGGACCAATGTGTTTCTTATATTTGTTCGAAAATGTAGTTTGTTTTTTTACTAACAATTACTTACATTGATCATTGACTTTAAATTTAGTTTTCGTCGTGAAATTTCAGCGTGGAAGCATACTTAAAAAACCGTACTCTAATAACTCTTTTTCTGCATCATCTATCTACGTCTTTACGGACTTTCATTTTGATTGTGCTCATGAACAGTATCGTATATATTTGTTTACGATTTTTTTGAAGAAGATTATCGTATCCATTTAAAGTGTTTTATTAATCTCAAAAATTGACTTTCATTCTCTTCATTTTGAGTTCTCTGTTTATATGCCTCTCTACAATACTTGATTTCTCTTCGGTTTTCAGATTATGCATAAATCTTAATGTTGTATTTCCTCAAAACATCGTCTAAATTCTTTGATTTTTAAACATCTAAACCCTTATCTGTATGATAGTAGGTTAGGAGGTTTCGATGATTTGATTCCCTTATGGCATACTTTTACTCATATCTTCGATAGGGCTTTTGGAAACATTCCTTTACCGTTTTTTCTTTCTGTTTAGATTAGCTCGTTGACCACATGCTATATTTTGAGGAAAAGTATCAATAACATGTTAACATATACTTAAATTCCATCATTTTTGATCTGAGATAGTTAGAAGTTTGTGTATAACTAATATCTGCTGCCCATAAATCGTCAATTCCTAAAGTTTATAATTTTTTCTCTTTTTAAACTTTCTTCGTACTGGTGCTATGAATGTTCTTTAGCTCTTCAATCTCAATTTCTTTTTTATCTTTTAATCTCTTTTTTAACTTGGGTATTTCATTTGGATATCTTTATAAATCTTACTCTTGTTTGGTTCTTACCATTTGTTGAACATTTTGCAGCCAATTCGTATACAATCCATTTTTGAGTTTGAACGATTTTTGAATCTGATAATTTTTTTCGTTTTCTTTTTACAACTTGTGACATGTGAATTAAATCAATCTTCCATTTACATAATCAAAGTGTTCCAAGTTTTATCTTAATTCGTTCTAATATATCAGATTTTGCTTCATTTTTTATTAGCCATACGGTACTGTATCGATCATTATTTTCTCAGGACATATTCTCTTTATCATCTTTAGGGCGTTCAGTGCCAGGGCTTGTTCTTATGAGGTAACAGTGTACAATCTCATGTTTTATAACTTTTGGTATGACTAGTCATCTACCCTAAAGTTCTTTCCTTTATCTAGGACGATTCGACAACAAACATCTCTTCAACTTGTTTTCGATATTTTTATTGTTTTTATTTACAACGCTTCTCTTAATTCCTTTACACCCTAACTGGGTTTTTTTTAATCCTATGATATTTGTGTATCGGAGTTACATTCTTTCAGACCTTAAACCACAAAATTCTGTCTGAAAACTTCGGCTATTGTAACTCATCTTTGAATTTCCCTATTACACATTCTTATTTTTTAGTCAGTGAAAACATTCATGATCTTTTGAGCATTAATCACTTTGTATCAAAAGTCATCTATAATTTTCTTTTAATAATTTTAAAAAGGATCTCGTTTCAATTCTAGAATATCTAATAACACTGTCTTGTATCCATGTAACACAGATTCAAGAATCTGGATCAAAACTTCTTTAATTTGGTTGCCTAATAAAACTCGTTACGATTAGCAATTTTGACTGATGGACGGTCGAGAGAAACTGAAAATTACCTATGTTAATCTGGTTTGTTAAATTTAACCTTTTGTTGTATACATGTGACTTCGCTATACAGTTGTCGTCATCAAAGATAGTGGAAGCTTTTGAAGTTGGGGGGGGGGGGGTGTGGGGTCGTTTTCTTTGGCCTGTTTCATGTGAAAATTCTTCATTTCCTATGTCTAAATAATCCGCATCCTATTTCGCACCATATTTTCCATACTTTTTCCAATAAAACTATGAGGTATTGTTTGACATCGAGCTGTATAAAACATCCCTCCTTTTTCTCAAAGTCTACTTGTAAGCTGCCTTGGTTCCTCATATTAGTATTAAAATCAATGTACTACTTTCATAAAAAGGCTTCTGATTCGAATGCAAATATACTCTAATTCACATGTTTTCAAAATCATACTGTGAAAACACACCCCTCATTAGCAATTCCAAATAGAACTTTCAAAATTTCGTGAAGATATATTGAACAACGTATTCAGTTTTATCCAGTAGGAGTTTGTGCAAAAGGTTTTGTTTTTTAAAATAGGTTCTGGAGCAAAGAGGTAAAATCCTTGTGATGTTCTGTTTGTAAATTTGTTGGTTTATCCAAGAGTCGAACTTCGAGAATATAGCCATAATCTTCGTCGCCAGTGAGACACTTCATAAAAAATTAGTTTCTTGCCACTCTTCTTTTGTTATACGTTTTAGGATCCATCCCACTTGATATCACTAAACGGCAGTTTTTGCACAAAGGACCATACCCATAAAGTTGTTGGTTGTTTGCATCGAGATAGAAGTAAGAATAGTTTTCGGGGCTTTGTCGCTTATCAAAATCTTTTAAATATTTGTTATTTTGGACTTTCACATATCCGATTTAATACACTGAGGAAATGCTCTCCTGCGGGAATGCCTTTTTCGATCATCAAATACATATTATAATTCATCTAATTAATTTGTTTAATTCTATCTTCGTTTAATTTTTAACAATTGCGTCCCATGCGAGGACTGGGAGAAGCTGGTTAGATAGTGGTGCGGATCGAGTTTTAGTTTAGTTGTATAGCAATTCAAACAAATATTCCTAAAAATTTTCAAATGATCATGCAGCCGAGCAATAGAACATCTTGACATGTTATAGAAGATCAGAGTAAATTTTCCTAGATGTTTTCTCTTTTAATTTGTTCCAAACATTTATAGTAGTTGTTTGAAAATCTTTCTCAGATATGCTCTCATCTGTCAAAAGTGAATAGAAATCTTGAATTCTCAATTCTTCTGTGTAATCAAGTTTTTCAATACTGTCGATAAATTCATAGGGAAATATTCCTTTTCCAGATAGAATTTTAAAAATCTCGTCGTCGTCATTTGGCTGTCTTTCTATTATCTCATTCAGTCCATCTTGTATAAAATGATTTGTATGTTTGAAGTCTTCTCTCTTTAGATTTTTAGCTAACTTTTCTATAGACGAGGCCATGAATCTGAACGTGTCTACAAACGAAAAACTTGATGAATTTTCTTGGCTTATCACCTTCGAATTCATAGCCATATCCAGAATTTACAGAATAATTTATATATTTTTCATCGGTGTTTGCATATCAAATCAACATTTCCATATTGTTTAGCCAATTCTTTATGTACAAATTGAGTATCGTAATTTGAACATATTGTGGCAGAAAACGGGAATATTCTGAGGAAAATTTCAAATTTAGATTGCAACATGCATGAGCTGCGCCTCGAAACTTGGCCGGTTAAATGACAATGGATCTCTCACTTTATTATAACTCTTATCTTTCCAACTATCTGGAGGTAAAACCATACTGAATTGACCCAACATCAATAAGCAGACCATTCACAGATATGACAAACGTTTGAATTTTGATACGAAATTTCTTCTTCTTCTGTCAATTTCATAGGTTCATGTTCTTAGAATTATATTTTTTCGCTACGTATTTCGATAATTTATTGAGTTCTTCAAACAATTTTGTCGGGACGTTTTTCAAATCTTCTTCATTTTTTGGCACGATAAACATATCGGTTTGTACATGCGATTGGTCACATTTGACACTAAATATAGAGTAAAACCATAAGGAATGTGCCTCTGAATCTTGGTTGTAGTCGATCTTTGTGGATTGTTCTTGCATGTCGGAATTTTTTCTAATATGCTCTCAAAGTCCATATAAATTACGTACGGATGGTTAAAATTTTCTTTTGATAATTAGTAAATTTAGTTGTTTGACCTGGAAATGGCATAATTAGCTTACAAACTTCATGATTTTTACAAATTTCTAAAATGATCTGTTAAATCTCCAGATTTGTAAAAATGGCTCTTAAACATCTTCTACACAAAAATTTTCTTTCTTTATGTTTAGACAACTGCGAAGAAACAAGCTTATTTAAAATCGGTTATCAAAACATAATGAGATTTATCATCTTGTTTAACATACAATAAATCAATGTTTGTTTCAGCGTCATATTTTTCAGAAATTTGTAACGGAACAATGTTAATATTTTCATTAAAACTGTAGACATTGATAGACATTGTTGGATACTTATACTTGGAATTGTAGCTTCGTTTTTCAAATATTTGTATATCTTTTTAAAGACATTGGATACTCAAAACCTGAAAATATTTCGTCATTCACAAATTTTTCGTATTGCTTTACACGTTCACAGTCTCTTTCTGGTTTTTCAATAGCACATCTTATTGAGTAAATAAAGCAAAAATCATCTCTATTTTTATATATTTATACAAGCTTTTTTATCTTTGATATTCTTTGGTAAATCGATGTATGATCCTGCATTCATCATTTCGTGTTTGTTAAGGCTCAAAACTAGTTGTTTACAACTTTTAAATGTCCATCCGGAAACCTTTATTTGGATTATTCGTTTGTTCTCGATGTGTTAATTTATTAAATTGCTTAGTAATAAAGTCGTTTACGTCAAAGATTTCGTCTGCTTTGATAGTAAAATACATTAGACATGTTTGCGGTTCACCATTCACTAAAGTTCGTTCGTATTCACATTCCAAAGAGAGATAGCCCTTCATATTTTTAACATTTTCTTGAAATTTCTCGATTAAAACTTTTAATTTCTGACCGCATAATTGAAAGATATTTGTAAATTGACATGGAATTGTCGTTCAAGTTTGTTAAAATGTAATTGCTTGAAAAGACCGTGTATTGAGGATAAAACTTCTACATCAATGATATTTTCGGATTTTACTTTAAGAGTTTTATCAATTTCTTCGATCATTTCAGACTTGGTTTTATCGTTAGTACCGATTAAGCCAACTTTTCAGCTATTGAATGAAGTTTTTCATCATTAAATAGGTCGAGATTTTTCTTTTTCAACTTTGAAATTTCTCTTTAATTCACGTAATTTCTCAATATTACAACATGTTTTCGTGAATCGGCAATTTTATTTTCCTCTAGCCCACTGTCTTAAATAATTTAGTTCATTATTGTAAATTTGCTTGTTTTTTTCATGACTTTTAGAATTATAATGGCGATCATAGTTTTTTCTTAAAATTTCTATTTTGCAGAACGGACATGATTATTCTATCGCGCTCCATTTAGATAGAAAAATTTATTTAACTAAATGGTGCTTGTAAACCAACGATTGCGCCTCTCACGGCGTGATATCACTACGGATATGACGCAGGCGAAGCGATTATCGTGATGGTCGGTCTGTAGTAGCACACCTCGACTGTCATTGATACACACAGCCGCAATCTTTCGGAACTAAAATGTCGGTTAATGCAGATTTGCTTTTAAGAATAAAAAATTGTGTTCACCGTTTACTATTATTAACATTTTCTTTTTCAAAATGTTAGATAATTATTACCTATTTTAAATATGCGTACATTTTGTTACCTTGTAATTTTCAAATTATATTTTAAATTAATTTCTTAAATTTGTACTTCTCGATGGGCTGTTGTATTGTGTTGAATGAGTATATATGTCCGCGAATTCCGGTTTGGTCGCGTTAGGAAGTTTACTTCTGAACTGTTTCAATGCGAGTGGCCATAGCGGAGAAACACCCAAGTTCAGAAGTATTCAGATCGTATTCCGGAACCATTTCTCTATCCGTATCTTCGCTCTTCTCTCTCTCTCTAGCCTGAATATAGATCCTAGCCTATTAAACGGCCAGAAGTGATCGTGTCATAGGCATAAAAAAGAGAGGGAGAGAGAAAGAGACAGAGGGAGGAGAAAAGGTTCGACCGAGAAATGGTTTTGCACTTTTTGACTTTGAATTTTTTCTATTTAAATGGAGTTCTTGAAAGAGTTAAATGATATTGGAGAATGTAAGTTTAAAGAGTATAAGAAGTTAAATGAATTGGAAGAAAGGAAGAAACATAGAATCTTGAATTTGGAGAAAATGAAAGATAAATTCGGGTTTACAATAATTGCCGAGTTGGAAGATTGTAAAGTACACTTACCGAACAGATTTTTGACTGTTTTGGATGAAAAAAAGATTAAAGAATTAAACAAAAATGAAAAATTACACTTGATTGTTACTGGAAAGAAGGACTATAAAAAGATAAAGAAATTATATACAATTAACTTTGTAGAATAAAGTCTTAACTCTAAAACTTGCAGTCCCTCCCCACGTCATAGTACTGTTTTGATAACCATAGTTGGTGTCTTTCTTCATTAGGAATCACATGGAATATTATCTACAGTAATTCCTTTTGTTTCACACAAAAATGTGGCTATATTCTATAAGAAAAATTCTATAATGCTCTTTAATGAATTGTGTTGATAAATCTTGATACTCACAAAAATTCCTAAGAAATTCATCAATTAAGTCTTGATTATCTTGAAAGAACGTATAATATGGGAAAAATGTCATAAAAAAACGATGAAAACTCTCTGTTTGTTTATTTTTTACTTTCTTTTCAATATCTTTCGTAATTATATTAAATATGTAATCCCTTACTTTTTTAGTTTTTTGCCGATAAGTAAAACACTCCATTAGACGTTTTTTCTGCAAAAGACTTTACAAGTTCTCTTGAATTCTGTATCATTTAAGGAAAGTATCAACTGTTCTTTAAAATGTTTTGGTTAATTCGTTGAACTCGTTAAAATTGTCTTTCTTTGTAAGTTTTTGAAATGCTAGAAACTGAAGAGAGCTTGGTGAGTTCATGTTGTTTATTTTAGTAGAAAAGTTTTTTATTAAAGTACAGTATGTTTTTAGTAAAAAATGTTTTTAAATTGATTAAATTTTATTAAGATTTTTCCTTTATTCGTAGCAGATTTGACAACCATTTTACAAAGCACAGCTTAAGAAAGTAGAAGCAAACAGCTGTAGATTTGGTTAATTTTTCATTCCTCAGAGTAGATAGTAATGTGCCGATCGCTTTTGGAGACGAACGACTGTAGATTCGGTTAATTTTTCATTGAGATTTGCTGTGTTATTTCTCAGCTTCCCTTTATGGTACATTGAACAGCTATATTTTACATTGCTTTTCGGTCGGCTCCGAAAGTGCGCCAGGAACCCCATATTACTACTATCTACTATTGCCAATTAATATGGAAATGAATGAAATTTTATTTCCAGGCCTTCTGGACCAAGAGATCAATGTACTGGTGAACTGAATAAATTATCTGGCATGATCGAGATTTCATATTTTTACATTTAAATCTTTTTTCGCCTAGGAGGGTGAGTTTTTACTAGGAAAATTCAATTGCACGTGTAAAAAGAGAACGGAATATTTTTATAAAGAAAGTTTATTTTTATATATTAAGTGGTTATCACCAAACCTCAACTCACTGTTGCTCGATGTTCAGTAATTCAACTTAAATATTTTCAAACAAATAAATTACCCTTGTATGTTTTCCCTGAAATTGAAAAGAATTGTCATACACGAAGAAACAAATGGAAATTTACCAGTAATAAAATAAAAAAAGATACAGCGTGCACGCCAACACAGGTGGCCTACTTCTCTCTCTCTCTATAGACCATCCCAGGGGGTTGGAAGTTATTTTTACAGTTCTCCAGCACGTAGGTGTCATAAAAAGTATGCAAAGTGTAAAAGGCCTGACTGATACTTATAAAATATATAAGTTTTATATTGATTTTATCAGTACGATAGATATTTCAAAATATAACAACGAGACGGACGATAGATAGGAATAATGGAGGAAGCTTTATGAAAGGGTGAGTTAAATACAGAACCATCGACTCATATTGCACAGTGCACATTGAAAATAAATTGCAAAGGAAGCTTACAAACCTTTAGATATTTAAATTTTCATTAATCGTTGGCCAAGGTTTAGCGAACTCATGGGGCTGAATAAATTTTATTTATATCTTCTAACTGTCCGGACGCTATATCGTAAACGAACTCGCCTAAGACTTGAACTGTTGCTTGACGCTTCATTTATAGAAGAGGACCATTGAGTTCTAGGGATGATGGGAGTCATTCAATGGGATTAGGCTGAGCGTTAGCGAATACGTTTACATTTTCTTATAGGTAACAATGTAGGAAACGCGAAAATGGGTGAATAAATAAATCGTGTATAATCATATGGTACTTTTATTTACAGAGTAAAGAAAACATAATAGACAGAAGTCCCTGTTAAAAGTCCGTGACGGTATTCGACTTCAGTGGCCTCTTACGCTGTATAGTACCTATAAAAACCTAACTTACTGAACAAACATATGAGTTTATCAAGGGTATTTCAAGACAATTTTCTTCTGTACGCTTTAAATTTTAAGTAAAGTATGGAATTAGGCTTATTTACATTAATCTTAAGCTGACTTAGCGAACCCTGTTACGCTAGACACGTGTTCTAGGCGTACTTCTTTACCTTGTAATAAGATCAGTTATACTCGAATACACTAAAACCTGTACTCTAAATATGTACGATCTTAGGAACAACAAACTCGAATATTTCCTTACTGTAAATTGACTGACTTGTTTGTATGTTTATTAAAGGACTCGTTAAATTTTGTCAAATATTACTTTCAAAAAATTAAATTTTTTTAAAATTAAGCTGAACTTAGCGAAACCCTGTTACGCGGGAACACGTGTTTCAGGCGTTATACTCTTACCTTGTAATAGAACAGTTATACTCGATTCACACTAACCCTGTACTCTAAATATGTACTTCTTAAGAACAACAAACCTCGAATATTTCCTTTAACTTAAATTTTATGAACCTTGTTTGTATTTTATTTAAAGGACTCGTAATTTTCAACTATTACTTTCAAAAAATAAATTTTTATTTTATATTAAGCTGACTTAGCGAAACCTGTTACGCGACATCGTGTTTCAGGCGTTACTGCTTACCTTGTAATAATACAGTTATACTCGAATACACTAACCTGTACTCTAAATATGTACTCTATAGAACAACAAAACTCGGAACTATTTCCTTACTTAAAATTATGGACTTGTTTGTTATTTTATTAAAGGACTGAGTTAAATTTTCAATATACTCTTTCCCAAAAAAATAATATTTTTTTTTTAATTAAGCTGGGACTTAGCGAACTCTGTTTAACAGCGACACGTGTTAAGGCGTACTCTTACCTTGTGTAATAAACAGTTTTATACTCGAAATACACTAACCTGTACTATAAAATATGTATACTCTTAGAACAACAAACTCGAAAATCACTTCCTTACTTTAAAATTCATGACTGTGTTTTGTATTTTTATACTATAACACAGGACTCGTAATTTTCAATATACTTTCACAAAAATAAATTTTTTAAAAATTTAAGACTCGACTTAGCCGAACCCTGTTACGCGACCACGTGTTCTAGGGCGGTTACTCTTACCCTTGTAATTATAACAGTTTTTTATACTCGAAGTACACTAAACCTCGTACTCTAACATATGTACTCTGGTAGAACAAATCAAACTCGAATATTTCCTTACTTATTAATTATGACTTGGTTTGTTATTTTATTAAAGGACTCGTTATTTTTCAATATTACTTTTCAAAAAATAAAATTTTTTTTATAATTAAGCTGTACTTAGGCGAACCGCTTGGTTACGCGACACGTGTTCAGGCGTAACTCTTACTCTTGTATCTATACAACAGTTTGATACTCGTAACTACCACTAACCTGTATCTCTAAAATATGTACTCTTTATAGAACAGCACAAAAACTCGAATACTTCCTTACTCCATTATAAATTTATGACTTGTTTGTATGTTTATTTAAAGACAAAAACTGAGGTTTAATTTTCAATTATTAACTTTCCAAATCAATATAATATTTTTTTTTAAAATTAAGCTGACTTAGCGAACTCTGTTTACGCGGACAACGTGTTCAGGCGTACTCTTACCTTGTTAATTAATAATCAGTTATACTCGAATACACTAACCTGCTACTATAATATATGTACTCTTAGAGACAGAACAAAACTTCGAATACTTCCATTTAACTTTAAATTATGGACTTGTTTAGTATTTTATTAAAAGGACTCGTAATTTTCAATTATACCTTTCAAACAAATTATAAATTTTTTTAAAATTATAGACCTTGACTTAGCGAAACCCTGTTACGACGCACACCGGCTGTTCAGGAGTACCGTATACTCTTTACCTTTGTAATAAACAGTTTGTTACTCGTTATACACTAAGTTACTGTACTCGTTAAAATATTTACTCTTTAGAAACAACAAACTCGGACTATTTCCTTACTTAAATTATGACTTGTTTGTATTTTATTAAAGGGGGGGGAACTCGTAATTTTTCAATCCCCCCCCCTCCCCCCCCCCCCCCCCCATATAACTTTCAATAAAATAAATTTTTTTTAAATTAAGCTGACTTAGCGAACTCTGTTACCGCGACCACGTGTTTCAGGCGTACTTCTTACCTTGTAATAAACAGTTATACTCGATTACTCACTTAACCTGTTACTCTTAAAATATGTACTCTTATAGAACAGCAACCTCGTAATACTTCCTTTACTTAAAATTATGACTTGTTTGTTATTTTATTAAAGGATGGTAATTTTCCAATTATACTTTCAAAAAATAAATTTTTTTTAAATTAAGCTGATCTTAGCGGAACTTCTGTTACGCCGACACGTGTTCAGGCGTACCCTCTTACCTTATGTAATAAACAGTTTATACCTCGAATACACTAACCTGTACTATAAATATGTACTCTTAGAACAACAAACTCGAATTTACTTCCCTCTACTTTTAAATTATGTACTTGTTTGTATTTTTATTAAAGGAGGACTTCGTAATTTTCTATATACTTTCAAAAAATAAATTTTTTTAAATTAAGCTGACTTAAGCGGAACCCCTGTTTACCGCGACACGTGTTCAGGCCGTTACTCTTACCTTGTAATAAACAGTTATACTCGAAATACACTAAACCTGTACTCTAATATATATGTACTCTTAGAAACAACAAAACTCGAATATTTCCTTACTTTAAATTATGACTTGTTTGTATATTTATTAAAGGACTCGTAATTTTTCAATAATACTTTCAAAAAATAAATTTTTTTCTAAATTAAGCTGACTTAAGCGGAAACCCCTTGTTACGCGACACGTGTTCAGGGGGGCGTACTCTTACCTTGTTAATAAACTAGTTATACTCGAATACACTAAACCTGTACTCTAAATATGTACTCTGTAGGAACAACTAACTCGTAATATTTCCTTACTTAAATTATGACTTGTTTGTATTTTATTTTAAAGGACTCCGTAAATTTTCAATATACTTTCAAAATCTATAAATTTTTTTAAGTACCGTAAACCTTAAACCTCTGTTTCATAAATAATTAATGATCTGAACAAAAAAAACTACTGAAATAGTAAATAAACACAAGAATAAAATCTTTACGGTTTAACAAGTATACTTTATGGCCTAAGAAATTAATTTCTGAACGATCTGATACTGGGTCCGGCCATCAAGGGTCTCTCCAGATGTGGTCTGCTAGCAGGAAACCTTCCGTAAATTGGTGACTTACGTTCTTCGAGACAGTGCCTACTCACCGTCAGACACAGAGTTGTAGGTTTGTTTCTCTGTGTTATTAGTCACGTAAGAAAAACTAGAATTGTAGCGGCTCTGATTACATAAGTGCCTGAGAGAGCTGTAATACTATAAACTCATTTGCATGTAGATTGTACTTTCGTAGGGGACACGGTTGTGGAGTTCCAGGGCTCTCCTTCTCCCTCTCTCTCCTCTCCTCTCCCCCTAGCCCAGCCCTTCCCTACTCTCCAGTTGACCAGTTTTAAATCCGTTTACCTTTAACAGCAAAAGGACACTTGATAGTTTTACTATACCGACTAAACCGTTAAGACGTATTATTTAATTAGTTCATAATTCTTCGTTTAATAATGGTAGGATAATGTATGATTTCAGGACCGGTTATTTGTCTATATATAAACAGTTCGAGATTTAACGAAATATAACTATTGGTTTACTATTATACTCATATTTTTGTTGTACACCTAAGTAAATGATAGAGCTTTTTGGAGGGAATGTGGCTCATTAAAACCACGATTAACTATAAGTTATACACACTGCCGCACAAAATAGGGCGCGGCCAATTTGGGAACGTTAATATGGAGTGATAAATTACTCACTTACGTTATCAATAAGCTGTAACCCCAGGTGATGGAATGCGTTATTGACAACTTGGAAATACTGAATACTCACACATAAAGCTACTTTGAGTTTTTGCTAGCGAAGGATCACAGCAGGTACATTCACTTATTCAAACCAGGGACACAAGCCAGTACAATATTGACAGAGGCTTAACCTTATTCCATGTGAAATCCGCTTTACGTTTGCTTTTCCTTTCAAAACGTTGAATGTTCGTACGCTATGAAAAATAATTTTTAAAATTACGTGAGATATGTAAACATAAATTATAATGCCACCGTCTATTTATAAACGTTGATATATAAATCAAAAACTTGTACTTAAATTCTTAACTAACTATAAAAATGTTACATGACGCACTACTAAACTTAGTGTTAAAAAACTAAGGTTTGTTTGGGAAAAAGACCTATTAAAGAAATTTAATAACTATATGTTACTAGTTGTTTACAATAAATAACAGATTGTTTATCACTTAAAGTTAAAAAGTATTACTTTTCAATTATTGTTCATACATAGATATATGTTTTTATACATCGAGCCTTTCGTATTACTCGTATTAGGGGATCATAACGTTTGTCTCTCTGCAAGTTAATGGGAATGGTTGTATGTACCAAGTGTGCTCCCACTTATAGAATAATGGGTGTCGCGAAACGGTGAAATTTAAAATCTTGATAAATTTTCTGCAGTTCACAAATTTAATCATTGGGACTGTAAGGACTGATTATGTTTTAATCACCTAGTACAGAGGTAATTTTATTCAAATACTTTTAAAGTAATGTGTCTATGTCTTTTTAATTGTAATATATAAAAAAACCCTAATCATAAACTAACCCAATAAAATAGTCTTCATCAAAATAAATATTGTCAAAAGGCTTTAGCCACAAAGAACAACAGTGAGCTAAAACGAGTAGTGCTTCAAAAAAGAGTTACCACGCTAAGGTGGACTTATGCTCCTTAGTGGAATTTATAGTGATACATTTTAGGAAAATGAATTGACACTTAGATATTAACATAAGATCTCAACACTTTCACGGACTACGGTCGTACCCAACCGGGGTACACGCGATCATTCACAACTGTTAGTCGTGTAATCAATCAGGTCGTGCACTGGATGGGGTACACATTGCTACGGCATTTCTTTAAACGCGTTTGTACGGTTTGCATTTCTTGGTGGTTAATTAAATTTGATCCCGCGCTTAAAAAAATAACTTAGACTTATTCGTGTTACGCCGCTCTGGCGTACAATTACTACAATTATTTTTGAGATACCCTCATGGAAGTACACAGACAAACATTGAAAAATATATTTAAAATAACATTTCTTCTTAGCCCTAGATAAGATTACCTTTTCTCGTAATTCGTAGTACTTTTAAACGGCAAAAAATATATTACGGTTTTTTTGGCTATTATTATTGAATAATTCCCTACGGCATATTAAAATGTGCGATTAAATTATCCGCCCCGTGAACGTGCTAGACGGATGCAGTATGGGTTGTTAATGCCACACGGTTCTTTAGTGTGCGTATTATAATCATTGCAGGACCTATAATTGCCAGAATTAGTTTTCAGGTAGTAATCTGTTTAAAGAAGGGTTCAGATTGTTCGCGTTTCGATGTGTAGTGTTTACTGATTTCTTGGTATCACTGGATGATGGAAAAATGTTTCTGAAAGCTCCTGTTGAATTTTACAAAGAAAGAAATCAAAACGAGGGATCATCACTCTTTCGATCCATATTTTTTAAACTCAGGAAACAGGATATGAGCGGATGAGATACAGTTCGAAGTGTTTTTAAAAAATATAAAAAATTGGAGGCGTTTATTTATTTTGTTTGAATTAACCACAATCATAAGCTACACATAATGTTTACAGCCAATTATACTAGATCTGTTTACTTTTCTTAAGACTATATAATTACTGGGGATTCCCACATCTTTAAGCCATGTTAACAATTTTAAAATCCCTTATTTATTTGTCAAATTTTATAGCAAAATGATTTCAATGAGAGGATTTGTGTAATAACCAAAACAATTTGATATTTTCGCAACATTAATTGAAGTGATTGCAATGGAATTGCGACAAACGGCGAGGTGGCCAAGTTAGCAACAAATGTCCCCCTTGCGGGAGAAATATTTTCACGCCGGTTGTTTGTAGCAGCAATTCGCTGATATCCCCAGGCGGGTTCACACTGCATGTCGGTGCTGATAATTAAATTGTTACGCTTCAGCGCTCTCTCAATTAGTTCCACTTATCGTATGTTTGTTAATGATTGTCTGTGTAGCTCACTAATTGTCAAATTGCACCAATAAACGGATGGACAGGATACAGCCTCAGATTGTTACGCAGTTTTGTACAATGTTCTTCCAATTAGCATTTTCTGGAATTTATTATTTATGTAATTTAAAGACGGCTGGCCGAATCTACTTAAGAGACAAAAACATTACGAACTAATGTTCTGCTATAAATTATCTTTCCTTTTTTCAGAACTTTCCCTCGTTAAACCACCAACTTGTAAATTCACTTCCCTCCTACATCCAATTTCTACGTCCTCGAACTTCTGATATCACTACTCAGTTCTCTTCATTCTGCTTTCAAGAAGCACTTTAACTGAGCCATAGAGGCTGAAGTAAGTACCTTCCAACTTTGGCACAAATTATGTCGTGTCAGATTATAATGTCATCAATACGGACAGCTGAAAAAACAGAGTTATAATATTCGTAGATTTGTTTTAATATATTCACAAAAATGTTAATCCAAACATTTCAAGTAAATCAACATTTTTTAGATATATTTATCTGCAGTAATCGATTGTAAGGCAGTAAATCTTCCACCACTCTTCTAAGGCTTGAATGCACACCATAACCATTAATTAAAAAGTGAACGCTAATGTTTCTATAACAATTCAATTGTGGTAACAAATGTCATGAAAGGTTAGGGGGTTGATAGGGCCAGTTGACAGGGGCAGTTGACAAGGACCATTGGCAGAGCCCGTTGATTAGAGGCGTTGACAGAGAACGTTTTGACAAGGGCCGGTTGACAGGGGCCTCTTGACATTGGATAGGAGCTTCTAGGACGCTGAGCTCTCGGAGCCTCAGGAGTCCTAACATTCAGGGGACCTGATACAGCGCTGGGAATCTTTCAGAAGACGGGAGGGTCAGAGTCTGCGTCAGAGTCTC
>NW_025786927.1:0-59815 GCF_021130785.1 Homalodisca vitripennis
GTCAAGGGTTTTCTTTCCTTAATTAATAGCTGAAAAATATCGTCTCCAAAGAGTAGAAAATTTAAAGAGTATTATTTTATAGTCTGATGAAAGCTAAATTTCAATTGTCATATTTTTATCTAAAAAGAAATTCTTTTCCAGGATGTTTTTAAACGTTGTTAAAACGAGCTTTTCAATGTAGAATAGCTTATAACACTAGAAATCCAGAAACGAGCGTATACAATAAACTGATAGGTTATCAATAAAAATCCAAAACCGTCTGTTTTACAGACTTAGAAATAATTTGAGCTACGTGTTTTTCGCCTCTGTGAAGAAGGACTTAGAAAGGCAAACCCACAAACTTGTCTAGTCTCGTCTTATGAGTATTTGATCGCTCCAGTCCCAGCTGATGATGGTCAGACCGACATTACGATACAGTAATGTGATAATGTGGCCGGACGCTGGGACAAGGCTGCTCGAAGGATGCGACTCGCTAACGGCGGCAGAGAGGTGAATGCAAGGTCTCCAGGGTGACAGGTGACAAGGCTGCTTCCGTATCCTGTCTCGGCCCGTTGCATCACGGGTGAGTGACAGCTGACCGAATAATTGTTGTGGGAAAATCTTGAATTCCGTGACTAACTGTTCTCGTGTTAACCGGTTAAAACTGTTGAAGGAAGTGACGAGAAATGTAAACGTCAGCAATGCTTTCTATTGAAATGGAGGAGAGCAGTTGTGGTGTTTATAATAGGAGAGGGCATTAAACAAAACGTCTTGCCAGCATTCTACTATTCCAATGAAACTAAGACTTTTAATAGACTTATCATCTTTTTATTTCATTTGCGTTGTTTTGCAGGATACGGAAAGAAATCGAGCAGTGTTTTTTACGGTCCTTTGGATTGATAAAGAATTAATCTTTACTTCTCGTCATTATGATATTCAACCTCGTGATTTTTTCCTGTATTAATAATTTTCCAAGAGATCTAACTTTAGTTTATTTGAAATAAAAGTGGCGTTTGGCCAATCTCCTATATTTAAAGTAATGTAATATACGAGAGTTTTTGGGAGGAATAGACTCACACACGCTGTGACACATGGTGTTTTCTAATATATCTTATATATCTTATATACACGGTGTTTCAAACCACCCAGCTGTAGTTGGCAATGACCTAATAAAGTGATTGCATACATTTAAAATTAGTATACCCTAGTAAAAGAAAACAATCCAAAAATATCCTTGCCATTTTTGACAACATTTAAGATATTTTTAAAATTAATTTTTGTATCAAATTGTTCGGCGTTTAAAATGATGAGCCACGTGACCTATCGAGCTATTTGAATTTTTCGAGATTCGAACCTCTGACCCTTATTTGCGGTCTTACCCTTTATTGTAAATGCGACAATAACAATTTTGCAATATTTGCCGTATGGGCTTTATTAGGGTTACATTTTATTGCATTGCTCTATGTCAAACGGTTCAACCACAGGAGGTTGCAGCCTGGTGGTCTGAAACATTCTAATAGGTGAGAATAAATACACACCATTGAGTGCATGTGTAATATAAATAAACTTCTTATTTACTCTGAGAAAGCTAAAAGTGACTGGTCCTTTCTAGCCTTTGAAAATGACATTTTAACCAAATTAATTATTAATTTATAAATTAAATTCTTACATCACAAATTTTATAATGTTTAATAACTTTCTCATAACATTTCAAGATACTACACTACGGTCTTTAAAATACGGCTTCTCGTGCGGCCTTTGGTGTTTTTCTCTTTACTGTAGGGAACATTATAACCCCTTTGTAAGGAGGTTGCATTGACGTTGAAAAGGGTTGATAAATTTAAATATATAAATATCCTGTTGAAGGTCTCTTTCTATGTGAACTAAATAACTGTGACTGTTTGGCATTGTTAAGTGAACTTTTTCTTTAGACTGATTGACATTAGTCAACCCGTAAAAATTGTGACCGAAAGATTGCGTACGTTTATGATTGCATCCGATAACAATTACTTAGAGTGATGATTGCATACAGTGACCATTTCGAACACAGACGTTCTCAAAAGAGTCCTCAGTATCAGTAGTCTTTAAGTGCTCTGTTTGCAATTGTCACGGTCTACCATTGTTACCGCACGGCATAGGCCCGGACGCCAAGAACCAAAAGTGGTCCTTCTCTTGGTACTCTCATATCACCTGTACTTTTTCACCCCAGTCAAATAACACATTCGCCCGGAACGTTGAGCCTCAAATCGTTATTTTTACCGACAGGCCGATAAGCTAACAACGTACCTGTTAGCAGATCATAAACGTGTCTTACTTGGGAATTATATCTAGAGGACTTCAGCTCAATACCGTTTGTCTGGCTATAAGAACTTTAGTTTTAATATTAAACTTTAAAACTAGAATTAATAATTGAAGCGTTTTCTTTCAATTTTTTAACGGTATTACTTAAAAAACTAATGATGAAGTTTCGGAAACAGTTACAGCGTCAGTGAAATCTGTTTCCGAAACTTCATTTCCATTATTACAATAATACCATAATCTTTGTTAAAAGTTTGGAAATTTTTGAGGTCAAACTGAAATAAATTTCTAATTGTGGCAGAATATTTGTTGTCGTTAGGCTGAAAATTAGAGAACGAAATATTCTTAAGTCCCAGTTCCTACAAAACATATAGTGTGGTTGGGCCGAGATAGTACACGTTTAATACTCTCATGGAGGGGCTACTTTTGTTGAATATGATCATTAGATTTCTTATCCGAGCGTCGGTTGAGTAGTAATCAAAATATTCTAAGCCATTATACAACTTTAATACAAGCCATTATACAAATATTATAAGCCGCTAATACAACCTGAATTTATATTTAAATTACTTTTCACCTTTCACTCAAAGTGTAGGTTTGCAGTGATGTTTCATCAAAAAGGCAATAATCATATTCCTTGTATGTTTCCCTTAGAGCAAAATGAATTATCATTTGGTGATTTTCAAGCATTCATTACAACTAGTTAAGGCTGTATCCTCAAAGATAACAAGCAGAGTCGATAATGAGTCATGGCTGAGGGACAAACGAAAGCATCCAATCTCTGCGCCATCTGGTAAACAGTGTGTGAGATCATCCTTGGCTAGAAAGTTGATGGATGATGGCTGGACATGTCAATGGGCCTCACATGTAGAGACATTGGCTCTCGTCCGGATCGCGTATTGATTAGCGTACTTGAACACAATTGGACAACCCATCATCTAGTAATTAATGAGCAGACATCCAAGATTGGTGCGGTAGAGATTGTTGGAGATAACGGTTGGCTTACCTCTCAATATTTCAGCGCAAGTAGGTAATAACGTCAGGCTTATCTCAGTGCATAACCATTGTGTTCATGCAATCTCAATTTATTCCAAAATCACTCACCAATACATTTTATATATAAAAAATTATTAATTTTTAAAATTGCATGTTAGTGATATATCAATTTAAAATAAAAATTTAACCGACCAATATTGCATTGTTGGGATTAAGTTGAAAATAGCTATAAATTACATTACTTCATTGTAAGAAACCTCCCCTTGTTAGAGAAGTTCATGAAAATTAAAAAGAAAAATCTTATTTACTTAATACCTGTACAATGAAAAACCGTTATAAAACCACAAAGATGCAAAGAAAATGATGTTTTTGACCAATGTTTCACTTTTGATTAGATTTTGTGACATGAAACGTCTACGTTGGTTTTCCTGTGTGGTCCAGCTGCATCTTGATAGAAAGAGAAAATCTTGGTATGGAAGAAAAATATCGCCCTTAAAAAGTTTTTAAAAGATGTATCATTTGGAATAGTGAACTGTGTGGTTTTCAATGTTCATATAATTCGATAAATTGCACTTTTGGATTAGAAAAAGCTGAACATATTGTCCTAAGAACCGTAGCTTCTGAAGGTTTATATAGTTTACCGTTGTCACGTATAAACACACTAACAAAGCTGGTCACCGCAATTTTACTTCTTGCTTGCTGTAAGTCATCCACTAGTACTATTGACTATAGTTGTTTTCTAATTAATTTTTTAAATGTAATCTTTGATTTCTATATTAAAATAAGATTAAGATTTAAAAAATAGTAAAAAAACGATATAAATTCGGAATGTTATACTAATGGAATCATAACTTTCATATAGTTATAGTATAAGTATAACAAGGCGGAGTGTGCCAAAACACGTGTTGTATAACAGACTTCGCTGAGGTTGCAAGCAAAACTTCAAGTATATTGCTCATTTCACTAAACATATGCCTGTACTCAGTTTGTTTACAAATGTATGTATCTGTAGCTCATTTCATTCTTGAAATCTCCTGTGGACAGATGGATGGACAGACTGAAGAGAACTTTTTACATCTCTGCGACAGACAAAAAATTGATTGTATCACCTGTATATGAAATCTTTCTCGAGATATCTTGCGGATGATTAGGCTACACGGGTTACAATTTTCACATGGCTGAATTCAGTTTATTTACAATAATTGTTTGTGCAATTTTCTCATTGTCATCATGGTTACAGTGTAAACATGTCCACTAACGTTCAGTAAAATCCTACAGAGTGACATACATCACAATATTTTCCCTACATAGAAATAAAGCTTCATGCAAATTTAAAATACGTAGGTCAATTCGTTCTGGGGTTATCTTGTGACAGACAGACAAGCACATTTTCCGGACATTTTCCATCGTTTAGTGATAAAAACATTGAGTAACACTATGTTGTCAGTGATTTGTTTATTTTCACCTAGACTTTAGTTATAACTTAGATTAGTCATCCATCTGAGGAAGAGATCAGATTGCAGATGTTGAAACGTAGTGATATGATTTTTGTACCTCTGAACTATGCCAAATGTCCAAAAAAGTCTTGTTTTCTTTACACAATCTTCAAAAACAAACTTTAAAAATTGAAATATGTTAGCTGTACTATTTTATACATACACTGTATATGGACGAGTCATATTTATTTTGGCATGCTGTGTAAGTGGATTAAGAAACTGATCGATGCAAATTGAGACTTCAGATGGCAGTCCGACCTTTAGGCTGTAAGTGAAGATGCGGCAGAGGGCTTATGTTGGCGAGGATCCATAATAATTTAGGAGTCAACTAGACAGAATATAGGGACCAGTTCGTGACCCCCAGTCACTGAAATGGCGATGACATTAGTGATATAAATTTATCTATTTCTTATACCTTTATGAATAGCGCATATTTGATCTTCGGCCGAGTCCAACTAGTGTGATGATTGGATATGAGAGATAATACCATGAATTATTTTACCTACCGCTATAGAGGCTGGACAAATTTAATTTCTCTGTCTGTCTATCTGTTCGATAGATATCTCAAGAATAAACTAACCTACAGATCTGAAAAACTGTACGACGCCTCATTGCTACGTAAGCAACATCATGGTCAATGATCGTGTATGTCACTTGATGGGATTTGGCAGAGAGTTAGGAAAAACTTTTACATTGGTCTTATGTTTGGTTTACCGTGACGACAACGAGAAAATCACAGGATAAATAAATTTGTAAACAAAGTTCAATCATGTATCGGCATTTTCACATGTGACATAGTAAACCGCTTCTTTCCTTATAGAATGAGCGAAAGACTTGAAATTTGACAAGCAGCCTTATCGAAGTTTGTTGAGCGTACTTATACCTTGTTAGTGTTGTTTTAGCTTTTTTTGGCAATTTCGAACTTAATAAATAAGTTTCATTGAAGGAGGAGGACTCTTCTTATTTGAAATAAGATAAAATAAAAGCGGCATTTACAACATTAACTGTGAAGATTGTGATAAGATTTACATTGGCCAGACAAAAAGAACCGTTAAAAAAGTTTTAAGGAACACGAAAGATATTATAAATACGGACAAACTGAAAAAATCAGCTATTACCAAACATGCATTTGAAACAAATAACACCTTTAAAAACTTCACATTATTAAAAAAAGTCCATAAAGAAGAAGAAATCGACGCTTCTGAAACATTATACATAACAAAATATAAGGATATAAAATATTAAACAATGATTTTGGACCGATTCAAAATTCACCATTCCTTTAAAATGTAACTAAATTATTTTTGACCAAAACCTTTACACTTATACTAATATTTATTTATTTATTTTTACTTTTAACCATATAGATTTTGTATTGAAATTTACTCAGCTGATATTTGTTTTAAATTTTTGATTCATACCTGATGATGGCATCTTCGATGTCGAAAGGCCTCGTGTTAAAATATAAAAATCATTGGAGAATTTTGGAGTTTTCTTTTATAAAATAATAGAAAATTAATAAATAAGGGTAATAGCAAGCAATAAAATTACTGTGGTCTATCAGACATCCATCCTTCGCCATTTGTTACTCTGCAATCTCCAGTTAAACCGGTGACTGCCACTGACAAGGACAATCATCTCAGATCCATCACTGGAGATTCAAGTGGGTGCCGGACGTTCTAAACCCTCCGCTAGAACATTGTTCGGCCTGGGGCTGATTGCCGCGGTAAAAGTGCTGATCACTCCACCCTTGACCCACTGATGCTGAGGAGAACATCTCTATCGGTTTTACGTATTCCGAGGTCAAGACCACACCATCGATATTGTAATTACATGATGTAATACAGCGTCAGTTGGCCGGAGAGTGGAATGCATAATGCAACTTAATCTTTACCAACTTATACACCAACGCACGTTCGCGCTTGAAGGTGAATTAAATGGACTTTCAGATATATGCATCTTTTGCAAGGAGCTAATATTGACTTTTGATTTGCAGATTTCATTGATTAGCACAAAATATGAATTCTAGAATAGTACTTGGGAACAGATGTATTTTGAGCATAACTAAACAGTTTAACAGTTACTAAGTCCAGTTTAACTGATAGCAAGATACGATCCTTCCATATCATCTAACCGTAACTCGGCCAGCTCCGTCACGACATGAAATGGTGAAACGATACGTTTGACTTGTATTCAACAGTCAAACGGAACTTAGTGATTATCCGCGTAGAAAGTTGCAATTATAAAATCTGCATAGCACAGCGTTCGTATTCACAGCCCAATGTAATAATCAGGAAATAAAGACGGGGTTTCACTCGCGCTTCTGAGAGCGAGAGTGGTTAACTCAGTGCTTCGCTATTTATCTCATGAAAAACTTTCTTTCCCAGCAATGATCTTTCGGTGTACTTAGTCAGTGAGCTACGAGAACTGAAATAGCTAGGAACTGTATTCCTTGCTGCAAAATGCGGTCCTGTTTGTACTTCCTAGTTTGATTTCAGCTATAAAGATTATTCCTTAACGAAAACAGAATTATTAAAAAGCTTTAAGATTCCAATTTCGTATATGATATTACTTTCAATAAAATAATGCCTACTGTGCTCCATTTATCGTATCCTACACCTCTATGAATTAAAAATATGCGTGAATTGATAATTTTTCAGATATGGTCTCAATGAGTGAGGTCGTATAATACGATCCTGGATCCATTTTTATTTCCGTTAGAAACCTTTTTTCAATACGTACATAATTATTCGTATACCTTTAATGAAAAGGGGCAATTGGAACATTTAGAATACTTCTCAGTCTTGGTATTATATTTGTGCAATCAAATATTTTTCAGCAATGAATTAGTGAAATTGCTCGATATATTTTATTATAACCTTACGTGTAGGATGACTTTGCACCATCTTAACTTTTATTAAAAACGAAGAATGAGGAACGGAATTAGTTTTTGCAAACTTCATAAAAAAAAAAAAAAACAATAAAATCGATTATCGATTTTAATATTAACTACCGGTGCAAAATGTGGCCTTTAATGTTGGATTTTCATTCAAATTCACTCCTGGAGGCAGGAGCAAAAAAAGAAAAGCTCATTAGAAAGAGTGCGACGCCTCTACTCAGTTATAGGTAAAAGAAACGAAATGACTGAAAATCATCATTAACGGCGAAACTAATATATCGGATGGGCTAAAAGAGGTAAAAATACCCAAAATTAATTTTATTTTCTATTATATTATAACAATACATTTCCCTGAACATTGAACCAGCCACCAGCTAACACACTCAGCTATAAGTAACACATTTTTTGTAATATGATGTCTTCAGATTCTTTTAAAAATAAAATAAAATAGTAGTTTATTTTAGTTTCATACAGATTTTTAATTCTGATTAAAGACAATGTAAATTCACGTTGCAGTACATTTGAGCGCTTTTAAGTATTATATACTCGTATTAATACAGTACTAGAACTTTCTCGAAATTAATGACAGCTATGCCAGAGTCCAAAACTCCTTTGTGGAGTTTGAAGGTAAATGCTTAATTAATCCGTTCTAAAAAGTTGCTGGTACATTTTGAGAGTTTGATTTTCAGTTGTCACTTGAAAATCAACAATAATTCTTTTGGTGTAAACAAATCTACATTAATCTACATTTTCAAAGTAAATAAATAATATTTTAAATTTAGCAATTTGACTATTAAATAAGAAAAATATTGTAGCGGGAAGGATGCCAATTTTTGAAGAGGGTAACCTAACGTCACATTTATATAGGATAAATACAGAATGTTCCATGCCAACACCTGTAAAACTATGGATTCTACCGTTTTCTCCCGAACAATTTTCATTTTAGTGATACTTCCACGCCATTCATATTGCTTATCACTGCTAAGATAGTAAATATTAGCAACAAACCAGTGAAACCAAAACATCAGCTAGTTCATTAACACTAGCTGGATACAATAAATCGTGATACGTTTTTTAAAATAAACTGGAAACAGAACACTATAACCTACAAATGGAAGTATACACCGAAATAGTTTAGAGTATTGTAATTAGGGTCACTTTTAAGAGCATCAAAATGTTTATTGATAACTTACAACTTTTTAATGAAGTAGCAGTACAAATCAGATCTCACAATTTTGTTCCATGGTTCTTATACAAGTAGACTTTCCCGTTAACCACAACTGGTACTTTAATGTTACTTTCTAGAGTTAAAACAACAATTTGATTCATATCTAATGTCACTAGTGTAGTTGTGTCAGATTACAACATTCTGAGGCCGAAACATTTTATTATCGGTACTTTTAAAATCTTTAATGCTATACACCCAATATTTAAAACGACCATTATGGCTTTAGCGACATATAATATATCTTTCATACTAGTATTATTCCAACATATCCATCAGAGGCTCAATTATATTACAGTTGAATTAACTAATTTTATGTTAGAGATGTAGCCTCGAAAAGTGTTTTGTAAATATGTATAACACAATATGAAGAAACCTTTTAACACTTTTTTAAACTTCTATTTTTCTTACGATGTACGTTTCGAAATCTGCGATTTCATCTTCAGGTACTAACTAAAGGTTAAGTTAATTATAAAAATAAATCATTAAAACCAATTTGTCATGTGTTTTAATTGTACATCGTAAGAAAAATAAAAGTTTAAAAAAAGTGTTAAAAGGTTTATTCATATTGCGTTATACATAACTAATTTTGTTTATATCAACAATTATTCCTTCGTTCAATCAAATAGCAAAGACGCTGTATGAATAATTTGTCGAACGTTTTTAGAAATTAAGAATAATCTCATATTATAAATTTATACTTTTGAATTACTAATGAAGTTTTATTAAAATTCAACGAATGCCATTTGTACTCGTTAAAAAGTAGTAGTAGTAACACTACATTAACTGATAAACTTGATAATTAACGTACTGCTTTAAGTTAATTGTCGACTTATAAGTTCGATACTATTTTGGAAGAGAAAGTAGTTCCATCGTACGTTTTTGATAAAAGCTACTACAAAATATACAAATTTAATGGATGTGTATGTTTTGGGCTATTGCCTAAGTATATGTAAGCAAATCATTTAAAATTAGTTAAGTGAATTTTAGTTAGAGTCCTGAAGTAAATATTACATCCCTATTCAATATTAAACTGCAACTTTAAATTTTTAGAGAAACTAAGTGATAACAATTTAAAATCAGAATACCAGTAAACTTTAAATTGAAGGTAAACCCTCACAAATACGTAATATAATAGACAATAATTTAAAGTATTTCCCTAACTCGGTCTAGTACGTCAATGGAAATACGCTCCCTTGTGTAAGGAATGCGCCAGAAGTATTCCTGTAACTTTAGTATGTGGTAATTTGCTACTTAATAAAGTCATCAACTATGTTTATAACTGTATGTGTAAAACTATTTATTGATAAATAGATGTTTGTGGAAACTCAATTTTCCCTGACTAGATAAGTTCCAGGATAAATATTATCTACCCATTCTTCGAGGTGGGTCAACTTTATATCTTATAGCAATTTTGTTTGCTTGTTGTAAAGTAAATTGCGAATACTAGAACATACCATAAATATATTACGACACTGCAATAATCGTATGGGGTCACAACCCGTTCCCAAACACAGTCTTTCTTTAAATATTGTGAATTTTAAAATATACATTATAGCTGTCAAGCTTTGCGATATATAAACATATAGCTTAGTTCTACTTATTTTCTTTTCAATTATCTCAAGGCTACTATGAAATGGCATAATGTATCAAGTCTTGTGAATATTAAATTATTTATTGTTACTATATTGTTACTGTATTATTTGGGTTTTAAGCCACAGCTTTCCTTCCTTTTCGAAATATAAAGTGCAAACAGAGTTATCCTATTTTTTGTAGTTAACATAGCAAGCAGCAGGAAGAGCAGTTGTAAAAATGGTGTTGAAGTTAATTTTATCAATTTGTATTTTCACGCTAAAGCGTTTTTGGTTAGCCTCTCTTCTTTCCGTCATAACTATAACACAAGACGCAGGGAAAATACGGTAGCGCCTGTACTTGGCAGAGATGTGTTTACGTCATTCTCCTACTTATCTTAGACTTAAATATTGTTTAAAGCTACTTTGGAAAGACCAAGAGATTACAAGACTTACAAATTTATTAAAAAAACCCTCACTGCAATTGTTTAGGGTAGAAGTTTGTACACCATTCAGGATCCTTGCCAGGTTCAACGTCAGAAACAAGTTTAATGTTGTTCCTTTGCTTAGTTATGTAAGCAACTGGTTATATTGATCATTTGGAAGTTTAAGTTGTTTTGCACTTTAAGTTGCACTTCATACTTTTAAGTTGTTTTGCATGTATTTGTAGCCATTCTGTATTTTAAAATAAATGTATACACTTAAATGATCATTTATAGAACTATATTCTTATTCACCCTTCTCTTAGAGAGCATCTGCGTCTGGGATCTGACGTATTTACAAAATTGACTCCTAAAATCATGTTCGTCTGAAGAATCAAAAAATGTCGGAGACGAAGCTCAAAATGAACTTGTTACATCGTTTCGACATCAGAGACACTTAGACCACAAAATATATAGTGTAATATGGGTGAAGGGGTATTCTTATTGTCTCATCAGGTGCACAATTGAGTGCACTAACGATGTGATCTAAAGCACGATCAGACATGATGTGATCAGGCACGATCTCTAAAGCACGGTGGAGCAACCGAGTTTACTACACATAAAGTAGCTATGGTAGGAAGGGTTGATTTCATGTGAATGTTGAGTTAAGCTCAAATTCACCTTCCTCTTAGTGCAGCGTTTGGAAATACAGACTTGACTCCTGAAATCTGGAGTAAAAAGATATAAAAAAATGTTTTTAAACTCAGTATTTCTATTTAAAAAAATACATGTTTGAGGACATTCACTTTGATAATGGAGGTATATTTGTTAACCTGTAGGAAAACTGGGATAAACAATTATTTTGTAGACCACTACTAGTCAGGACGCTGTCTTCATATACTTCACATGAGGACCATGTTACTTTGTTTGACTTCACTTTGATAATGCAGATATATTCACTTTAAATTTGTTGTTTGGAAAGTCCACAATTATAGCATTTTAAAATTCAGCTATTTATTTTTCTTGAGAAAATAAACGTTAACGCGCATACTTGTGCAGAGCGTTGTATACAATTTACTAATGGCTCGTAGAAAAATCTTCAAACTTTAAAAAATAAGCAATTCTTTATCAAGTGCAAAGTTTGTTTTCGGGAATCACAATTTTTTTTAGGCAGGAATTACCATAGCAACCATGTTCTGAGTCAACCCTATCCACACTAACTCTAAAACATGCCCACAATGGATCTGAACTCACTGACCAACCTCGTAGAACTACTTCATAATTTACACTTCGCTGTATGGGTTGTTTATTTTATTCTAGGTTGTAGTTATATGTTAGGTTATTTATTCACCTGAGGAAGAGATTAGATTGCAGATCTAGAAACGTAGCATCACTGGACTATGGCAAATGTCCGAAAAATTCTGTTTCTTCCAAAATGAGTAAATTAGTGTTATCGTTGTAATCTGGAGTTTTGTAAAGGAAACAATTTTCAAATTATAACAAACAAGAGCCCGGAGCGCCCGCAGGCTTCCCGGATGATGGAATGACCCAAGACGAGGAGTTTCCGCTACCCATTAGCAACGCTTGTAAGAGGTGCCAAAGAAAGTGGCTGTTATTGCCACAGTGCAGCTATGGCGTGCTAGTTTCTTTTTATTAGAGATGCTCACGAAATCTCGGCATTGTGCGGATTATGGAAAGACCATTCTTGTGTCAGAATATTGTGGGCCAGAATGCAGCCGGTGAGGATTTAATAGAACGAATTTGATATGCCCGACATTACGAAAATTACATTATTATGCAAATCTAAAACTTTCCTACAACACTTAAAGATCCATCAGTTAATAACGCTTTTGATTGTCATCTCAAATATAGTCAGGAAAGTCTAAATCGAATGCATTATCAACCAACAGATGCTTATGAAAATCACAGTATAACCGATAATGTCTTACTAATATGTGTAAGGCAGGTATTTATTAGTATAGAGTAAAAGTTTTCCATTTTCGCCATGGCGATTTGGCTAAAAATGAAAAATACTATAAACAAATTAATTATACGCTAACTTATACATTTTATGGGTAAGCCTTATAAATGTTTCATTCATTCCATTTTAGACAATTATTTAAGCGTTATTATTATTGCTAATCACTAAAGAGTTTTTGTGTATAAAATGTTAAACAAAATACAGATTTAACAAAAATATCAATGTCACTGGAATCTGATGGAGTGTGAATTTGAGCTTCTGGTATAGAAGAATCTCTATACATTTATAAGAGGCAACTCTCTCTCTACAGACAGTATTATCTAACTTTCCGATATTCTAGGAAGTTTAAATTTGTCCCTTATAACATGACCCCGACATTACGAAAATTACATTATTAGGCAAATCTAAACTTTTCCTACAACTCTTAAAGAATTTCCTACAACTTGAATAAAGAAAACTAAAGCATGTTCAAAAATTTCAAACATTCATAGATTTTGAAATGGAGATGCAACCCATGAAGGAACTATACTTTGTATTTTAACTTCCAGAAGCCTTAGGAAGACGAAATTTGACACACGCGTGCCTCACGATCTCAAAAAATTGCAATATTATCATGAAAATCAACCACCCATAGGAACCGATATATGGTTACAGCCCCTAGAAGAACTATATTTTGTCTTTCAAATTTCTAATATCCTAGGAAGGTGGAATTTGACACGCATGCGTATTATTTGCCTAAATAGACTACCGGAATCGGAAATAACCTTAGACCAGAAGAATATAATAATAGCCGGAAGTAGTGATTATTTGACCGAAATAATATTTTCAGACCAACCTATGTGTATCATTTCTTGATCAGGATTACAAGGTAAATACTCTGGTAAATAGTTTGGAAGTAGTTGCTTTTTGAAAAATAAGTAAATTTATAGACTTACGTATTATATATTTTCTTAATCGGGATAATTATGAAAACGCTGCTGTGGCCCTGGAAGTATATTCAGATGGCTGTAAGTAGTAAGTTTTTGACTAAAGTAAACTTTTCAGACCAAATTCCTTGATCGTTGATCCTTGATGTTTATATACCTTTTGACCGAAGAAGACCAGGCCTAAGTATGTATATACATACTCGATCCAACGCAAACGTTATAATGCTTCGAAAATAACTTAGACCGGAAGTAAATTTCTACGGGAAGTATTCAATTTTGTTACCAATGTACTCATGTTAGAATATAACATAAAAAAGACATATGCATTTTTTAATCGGAGCAACATTACAAACGCTACTGCAATACCGGAAGTAAATTACAGACCGGAAGTAAACGCTTTCTGGCCGAGAAGGCTTTTTTAGACCTACCTACGTATTTACTTTCTTGCTTGGGACAACAATGCGAACGCTACTGCGACACAGCGAATAATTTAGGACGGGAAAAAGATTATACTTGCCGAAAGTAGAACATTTCTGACTGAAGTAAGCCTTTCATATCGAGTATTTATATATTTTTTATACGTGGTAAGAAGGTAATCTCCACTATGGCGCGTGAAATAAAATTGATTCCAACCAGAAATGGCTCTTCACACGCTAAGAACCAATGGTAATATTCTAATAAATTTTAGTTCTCATTGCTCTTAACATTTAATACTCGTATAATACGTATTATATTAAAATTATATAATACGTACCATAAAACATGCCTAATTTTGATTCATAATCATTATAGGGCTCTATCGCTTTACGCAATAAGTGCTCTTACTAAGATTATTACGTCGGACTTCATAGTGTACAAACTGCAACCACTATAAGTGTTACTGAAATTGTTGGAGCCATTCATTCAACTATTATGGGAAATTAAGGGAAATTGGGTGTATTACATTTATATTTTTAAAAAGCATTTCACTCTCCGACTTCAGGACCACAAAACATTACTTTTTAAAGTTAAAGTTCAATCACTTTAAAGGGGTCTAGAGACAGGAATATCTACCTGTATTAACCATAATTTATTTTCAGTAGTGTTTATTACGCCGTTTATAAAGGATATATCTATGATGTACCTGTCATTCAAAGGTTCACTGCTAGTAACCCAATAAAGTACGATATTTTTCTCGAACGTTACTGCCTGATAATGGATTAATATTGAAAATACGTGGTAAGTTTTGTTGAATAATTACTTTCCAAAATAGCTGCATATTTTACATTCAGGAGGATATTTTACATTCAGCCCTGAGAATATTTCTTTTCAAACTATTTTAACATAACGACTAGAAAATTCAATTTCCTTGATGGTTACTTAACTTTTCTCCGAGTGCAAACCGTGCAACATTGTGGTCTGCGCATGCGTCTACAAAAACAGAAAAAAAACAGGGAAAGCGCATGCGCAGACCACAACGAAGCCTGGTGTCGTACTCAAGAGAGTGACTAGCCAAATATGTCTACTTGTCATTCTATCGCATCATATTTCTGACAGGAAATACCTGAAAGGGATTGGAATCGCTGGGATTTTCTCCAATGAAGAGAAATAATTTAGGACTGGAAATTAAAAGGCAATGGAATTGTTACACTGACTTTACGAGCATATTCAAAGAATTTATTCCGATAATTAAATATATTTGAAGACTTTTCTAATTTCTTTTCCGTTGGCGTCAGCATCATTTCACTTCCTGTTTCCTGCGCTACTTCGGCTCCTTCCAGTTCTCTGCTCATCTTGTCTGTCTCATAATGTCTTCTGCTATGAAACGTAAGTAGTAGCCATTCGAGTTAAAACACAAATATTTTAAAGTCTTTTTATGTTCAATATAATGCAGTTATGTTTAATTTTAAACAATAGACACTCGGTATGTAAATTCGCACTTAACGATTACAAAATGCCACATAATATAAATATTGTATACTACCATTTCAAGGTCCTGTAGTGCAACTTCATGCAATGTTGAGAGTCATTTACAATTACATCTTTTACTATGACGCAACGCATCTTAGGAACGAATAAATTAATTCAACTAATACAAACCGCATTTTTAAATGGTTATAATAATTTCTAAACATATTTTAACAATATATTTTTGGATTCTAGCATTTATATTAACAATTATCAAATCACATACGCCAAATAATATAGGCGAAAGGATTTTACGGGGTAGATCTGGAATAAGAATAGACATGTTGTAACTAGTAACTCCGTTTAATAAAAGTTACACTTTTCAAGTCTACCACACTGACGAAAAAGCACTCAGAGACAATAGAACTTCTTCACTTACCATTAATGGTATATCGTTAAACAACTATAGGTTTTTCTATAATATGAAGCCACCAATATCTAAGTATCTAGCAATTTTCTATGTAATATACATATCCCACGAAAGTAAAACGCTTCCTTGACATCCTTTTTGGATGACGGTTTCCGAATCATGTAACAGCTCTCGCATTGTGACGAATTTCTCCCTGTGGTAAGCTTCCAGAACCAGGGAGCACTGGTTCTATGTATGGCCACAAATCCGACATAATCTGAAACGAAGTCCAAAATATTCTATCCTTTGGACTTTTGCGTGTGCTCTTCAATGTAGTTTTCTATTGATCTATGCTATAATACTTTTTTCGTTTTTTAATAAACACTCTCTTAAATGTACAAAAGAAAAAGAGAAAAGAAAAAAAATCCTTTTTTTTATATTCAAAATCAGAGTGTAGAATATGGTTGGTATGTACCACCAACAATACATTGCTGATGGGAGGTTTAAATCCTGGGAGAATACCATAGTAGCATCTCTATGAATCAAGGTGCTCGAATATTTTTGTCAGAAAGTATCTACATTACACCTTCCAACGAAGACATCAATTAGCTGGAAAAACATAGGGTGGAAGAACTAAGAAAGAAGAGTAAAACGAAGAGAGGGTGGATAGAGGGAAGCAACTTTTGCAGAAAAGCGTGAAATAAAGAATATTGTAGAAATAAACAGATTAATACCATCCAGGATTCCAGGAGGACATACTTCTGCACCTATGAACTTGGAGTTTGAGATGGAAAAAAGTAAAATAATGAAGGAAAAAAGCCTGCAGAAAGAGAGGAAGATCTCGACCAGATGAGAGGTCCACCCCTAAAGAAGACGGGATATTGGGGGGAAGGCTGCTGAGAAAAATTAAAATGGTGTGAAACATGCAAAGATAAAAAAGATATTCTCAAAGATACACATAGAGTTCCTAGGAGCTGCTAAGAAATGGTGTGATTACGGAAAGTGGTCTGGAAGAGACCAATCTAATGATGAAGAAACGGGTAATCGTGGTCTATTGTGTAAGCCCGATGCTGACACACAATACGATCAGAGAAGATTTCAAGTGAAATGTGCAAATAAATGACATAACAGAAGAGGACTTCAAGAAATAATTTGACAAGAAGCACAATCACAGGAATGTGAGAGGTAAAAGGTGTGACGCTAGAGGATAATTGCATCCCGTAGTGGAATGTCTTGTCAGGGTAAGGAACGCGTTGATAGGAAAGAAAAGATTCTATGTAGTGTAGACTCTCGATGAAATTTATGAATTAAGAGAACGGCAGAGTTTTAGGTTCATATATTAAGTAGAGTTGGCGAGTTCCAACAAGTACCAAAGATTCGAATAAGAGGCCAAGCGCTGTAATCAAGAGGAAAGGAAATTCCTAGAATACGAGCGAACGAACATGAGGCTATATTGAATATTAGCCGTGTTGAGTAACTGAACTGAGTCAACAACTAAAATTGGAAAGTAGTGATAGGGAGAGTGGAAACTGAAATACTCTACTCCTAGAGCGTTGTTAAGGGAAGATAGAGAATCGAGTGCGAAAAATTACTCACAGAAAGAAATGTGTGACGTTGAAAGAACCGTGGTAAAATTGTCTTAGACTTGTACCGGGAGATGAGGCGAGTAGATGGCTTAAAACTACTGTCTCAAACTGAATTAAATACTTTACATAAATTCAGAAAACTACCTCTATGAATAAATTAATAACACTGCAGGTTAAAAAATTCTCTAATACTGTAATTTTTGTTACTAATAGGCAGAATGATCCAAATATTTCAAGAGTATGTATATAAAATCGTAATATTCTGTCACAACAAAGTGGTTTTTTTTATGTAGCATTCACACAAATGTGCCTATTGCAATAGCCCTTTTGATGGAGTTTCATTAAGATGTTTTGGATTTTCTCCGATCATAACCCCTAGAATCCAAAACCACCATAATCTGAGAATATATACATGCGTGCGCGCGCGCGTGTATGGGCTATACAATATAAAGCGAGCTTGTGAACACGATACTAAACGTAATTTTTTAAATATCCAGACTTAACTTGGTACAAAGTCAGCACTTGCACATGGCTTGGATGAGTTTGTTAGCCAGTATTAACCAATAGATAGTTTCAAGATAGCAGCCGTTCACATTCGAACACAATTTTTAACTTAACTAATTCTCATCATAGAGCAAACAAAACTGATACATTTTCTAGATATACTACGTAATTATAAGCAACTTTTATTCTACTGTTTTTCGATGTCTCCTTAGGATTTCAAGATGGCGGCTATTTAAAGTTTGTAAAAGAAATGGTTATATGTAAAAAATTACGCATAATGTGCTTTAGAATTTTCAGGTCATTTAAAGTAATGCTTGTTCCAACGTGTTTTTTATATCTCGAATAGTTTCCAGATACCGGGTATAGAAAGTTTTAATTAGTAACTAACTTACGGTAATAATACAGTAATAATATGCAAATAAATAACTTACTAGTTTTAACTAGTAAATAAACAACTTATGGAAATAATTGTGAACACGACAACTACCGTATCTTTTAATAATTTCAGACCAAACTTAGTACATGATTGTATTTTTACATAGATTATATGAGTTTTTTAGCCAATATTAAACATTAAATAATTTCAAGATAGCGGTCGTTCACATTTGAGCAAAATGTTTAACTTGGCTAACTAACTCCCATCACAGAGCAAAACTGATATTCTAGATATACTACGTAATTATAAACAAATCTGAAGGTTTGAATGCTCTAAACTGTAAATATAACATTTTTAATTTGAAAAGTTATTTTACAACTTTTTATTCTGGATACTGTTTTTTGTCTTAATAAAGAAGTCACGAGGGATAAAAGTGTTGTGGTTCCTTATGTAGAAAACACCTTTATAATTTGCGTCTATTTTAATAGTCTTTTTTTATTTTTTTTTATTTCCAACCGATCAACCATTACAAAAGCGAGCATAATAATTTATAATAATAATAATAATAAGTTAGCAACTAACACAAAACTAAAAAAATAAATGAGGTTTATGGATAGTTGCCTTGTAATATGTGTATGAGATGCAATAAACAATAATAAATATCAACAAAAGGCAACAAGGAACAGCCGTAAATACTAATAAAAACAACAAACAGAAACAGATAAACTAATATGAACAATATAAAAATGATAAATTGGATGTATATCCAAATAGTAAGTTTTTTATTTTTGTTGTTAGTATTAACAACAATATAAATAATTCAATAACAATAACAAAACAAAAATGCCCACTGCCAGGCAATAAGGCACAGTGAGCCTTGCTCCACTAAGACATTAAGTATGGACCTTTAAGGTGCCATCAATACACTGCACTGGGTGGTCACGATCACACTTATGGGTATGACCCTATAAAGGCACCATCAAAAACTTCACTATCACTTGTTTTTAAGGTATTTCTTTAATTTTAAATGGAAAAGGATGCTTCGTGTTTAAGAGCACTTCTATTTGTTCCAAGTGTCTGAATAGAAAATAAAAGTTTTTAAGTAGATTGTTCAGTTAAAATTAGTTATCTCCTTTAGACTTTTAGGTATAATTTGGTAGTTTTTTTTTTTTAATAATCTTTCAATTAAATTTTACTAATAATTGAAAAACAAAGGAGAATATAAACATTTAAAATGTTATATCACAGTTTAAAGCAATCAAATGAACGTGAAATCAGAAGGACATTTTCTTGATATATAACTCCATACGGAATCTCTACACTTTGAGCCTGATCTTCTTTATTAGGAGAAATATCAAACAGTTTACACGATGAAAAGCATTAATATTACTTATCTATCGAATATAATTACAAAATGTATAAGATATTCAGTACCGAAAAACAAAGTTGAACGCCATATAAAAAACGATGGGAGTTTTTAAAAGTTTGATATACAAATCTCGAAATGTCTCCTCCGGTCAATTAAAAATGCCATCCAGTATATATGTATACATATACATTTTAGGAATCATGATTGGAGAAAATGAAAACCCCTGGAAAAATTCGTCACGAGGGCGTTAGTAATAGGCAGATTTTTTTATGAAACTACCTAAATAGTCAAATTTTACTAAACATGTTAGTAACTAATAACCGGTACTATATTTCCTTGGACAGTTAACAAAGTAAAGAATAATTTTTAATTTGAAAAAGAGGTTATTCAAAGCCGATGTCTTATAATTTTTGAATCAGGAACTCTAAATGGCAATCTTAGCATGACCAGCGAAATGATTCCTAGCATATGTAGGGTAGGTGAATCTATATCACTGCTACTAACCTATACTATCTCATTCTTCTCATCTGGAACTATTAACAGAAACATAGTAATTTCACCCAGTATCTCTAATGTAAGTTTAAAAAATTGAATATGTGAAATATTCCATTTCTGTACTCTATCCCGTATCGTTTATTGTTTCAGGCCAGATTTCACATGCTTCTAACAAGGAGGTCATTGGGAACAACGAAATATTACCTAATATCCGTAAATAAAGTGGCAATAGACGAAGTCTACATTTCAGTGACGTATTGCTTCTCATTGCCCCCTGTAATGTCTGAAACGCGTCCATAAGTAGCATTATCTGGAACTCTGAGGTAAAATAGGAAAACGTCCCACAACACCTCTGGAGTAATGTGCGGATATATCAAAATTTTTATATTTTACATTTTTATTTGAGTATCGGAAACCTGACATGACGAACGAAAGAGTAACGTAACGAAATTAATCAGATTATTCCTTGGACCAAGACGACCTCTTTTATTAAGTTTAAAATCTCTAGGATCTTTCTATAAACAATTATTTCACAGACGGACAAACTAACAGACAAACAGTCTTTCGACATAAGAGTCAATGACGTTCTTCGTTGGACTAAGATTAAAGTCTCTAGGATCTATCTATAAAAAATTATTTCACAGACGGACCAACTTACAGGCAGACTGCCTTTCTACATGAGGCAATGGCGGTCTTGCTCGGACCAAGTTTCAAGTCTCTAGGACTTTTATATCAAGAGTTATCGCACAGGCGAACAGCAATGTACATACAATGGATAACAACATGAAGTCCTGCCGGGTCGTGTAAAAACAAGGATGCCTTATAATTTGGAGCTAAGAGGGCATAAGCCTCACATCAAAACCGGTAAATTATTATGGATTCCTTGAGTTTGGGTAGATTTTAACCTAAATTGAAATGGACGTTCAACGTGATCATAGATGTATCTAGGATGACCTAGTGGGGGATACCACTACCAAATCAAGAACTCAAGTCAAAATAGTTGGAGACCACCCGATAACAAATAAAATTAAGAAAACGACATTTTTTAAAGGGAATTGTGCAGAGGCTCTGGAAAATTGCTGTTTCTTCAGAATTACAAGTCACATCCTCTGTAGTTTATCTTGATTTTATAGTATATATTATAAAATGGGCTTATTGAACGTACTTTTACTTGATAATTGGAGTGTGTTTTTACCATTTACATGCACGTTATAATGTTTTTTTAAAACATACCGCCCATGATAAAAAGTATTAACATTTAAATCGATGATATATATATATATAAAAATGAATGTTTGTATGTTTGTCCTTTATGGAATCGTGAACTATTGGACCGATCATGATGAAAATTTGTACGTATATGTATTTTTCCACGGAGAAGGTTTATAAGCTATGCCCATCCCTTTCCCGATTCAGGATTCCGCCCCACTGGTTACAGAAATACCCATAAGAAATGCATTGCAGCAAACATATGTTAACGTCTTTTCAAATTTTTAATCAGCTGTTCTTTGTAAACATATATTACACTTATAGTTTTAAAGCATAGAGTAAGCTTAAGAGAAACGACAAATTTTGTTTAAACTGTTTTTGCAATCACTGTTAAACATAGACTTTACTATCCAGATAATACAATTCAAATTTGACGTAAAAATTCACCTTTAACTGCAATATTTATTTAATATAAACCATGCTCATGCTTGATCAGAAGAGTAATGCAGATATCATAATTACTATCTTACGTTGGCTACAAATATAAAGAATGTTATAAAAATCAACCTTAGTTGTTTTTTTTTTGACAGAAGTATGGTTCTCAAAACTCCGTGTGTACATATTCTCTCGATCGAGACAACAAAGCAAGCTCAATCGTGGCATCGGAGATATAACTAATTTAATCTAAAATTTATTATAGTAAAAAAAAAAATTTATTAAGTAATATAAGGACTTCGGTTCTTAAGATTTGCGTGCGAAGCCGTGGGTAACAGCTAGATAGAGGCAGGAATATGGTACATACCTTCATAATACGCCCAAGAGGCTCACGATGGAACGACTATCAATTATCTCAGCAATGTTTAGAATGTGATAGAAAAAGAATAAGTGAATATAGTGTACTGTTTTCAACGGGAAATTGCGTGCGAAGCCGCGGGCAACTTTTGCAAAAAATTATTGAAATGCGCAGCAAAGCGCGCCGGGCCCGCTAGTATATATATATTTTTTGACGTGACAACGTCTTAAATTAGGTTGCGGCTCGGAGTCACTCATGAAAAAGTGTAACGCCCGGTAACGTTACGATGCCCGTCCAGTGGGTCCGCCGCACGGGATAAAGCAGATAACTGTGGGTCCGCCGCACGGGATAAAGCAGATAACTATGTTTATTCGTGAAAATGTGGAGTGCTTAGATTCGTCATTTACAACAACTACAACAATAAAGGTAAATAATTGTACACTGATATTTCATTATCGTAAACTATGATTGATTGATTAATTGTTAGATTGACACAAAAGTTGAGAAACTGAGTTTATAGGTTATGTCATACTATTGACAAATGTTGATAGTGTTAAGTAAATTATTAGTTTAAATCACTCTGCAATCAATCGTAATTCAGTCGATTGATTGAGAAGAAACAGCGCGTATTGCTAGTCAAACATTTAAAATAACAAATTATAACCTCTAACCTGTCATAGCAGTGCGACCAAACAAACGAACTAAACCGACCAATCACCACGCGCGGAGTTAGAATTTAACTGTGTTTAGCAAGAATTTCAAATTCCAATTTTAGTAAATGTTTTATTCAACTTTACCATTTACAATAACAAATTTTAATTAATTTCAAATTATGTACAATGTTTTAGTAAACAAAAATATATTTCTATAGTTAAAAACTTGTGCAATTCTTATTTTCATTCAATTCCTTGTTCCTATTGTGCAATTTAATAATATTCATATCAATAAATATTCTACCGAGAAAAAGACGTTGTCACGTAAAATCTTCGCCCGTAAAACCGACTTTACAGGCAACCATAATTTTTTTTATTTCATTTTTTTATTATATATATATATATTTATATTTGTTTATATAGAGTATATATTTACAGCATATACATCTAAACAATTAATCATTAGAGATAAAAAAATAAAGATTTTTTTACAGTCGAGCAGTTGACGTGCATAGACGCGTCAGACGCAGGTGCGAGGCACGGCGATGGACGTAGACTTATATGAACCTATTGTTAATTATTTTTAAAGGAAGACATTTTGTTACTTTGGAAGTCTCATTTTGGGTTTTCATACACACAATACGACACATGTTAGCGGTGAATAAATAAATAACTTTCGTGATTATTGCAATTAACCCCTATATATTTAGTTGATAGTAGTTACTCTCACGTAAAAAATTTATAAATTCTCCAATCTTATTTGTTTGACCACGACTGCTTTTTATTTAGCAGTTTTCAAGTAGCAAGTATGGAGGGACTAATAAGTAAAGTTAGCAAGGTGCAAACAGAATATTGAAATAGTGTGTTCAACAAAACCAAAACATTTAAATAGAACGTTTCCATTATTAAAAAAAACAGTAACAGCTCATAACAATTCAAAAACTGTTATAAATTATAAATATTTATCATGCAGTTAATAATAATAGACAAAAATTTCAATATGCATATATTTTACAGATTAATGGCTAACCAGAACTGAATAATTGTTGTAAATTCAAGAAGTTCGAACGTAAAAACTTTTTCTAGAGTAAAATCCGACATAGGATTGAGTGATAGGAACTCAAATGTTACCAATCGCAACCCTTTGAGGACCACATATAAAATTATAAACAATTTTAAATTATCATCTTCATCATTTGATCGTGAGGTGGGTGAATTTAAAGTCAACAGGATATTATACACGATCTCCATGAAATTCCTGCAGAATTACTTTATCGATAACAACTCTGGTACATTAAAATATCCTCTTTTTCTAGCAAACAGGCCAGTCTTACCACTGTTCAATCTAAGTTTGTAACACTTCCCATTATTAGTTAATGTATTGAACTCAATTTCCTATCACAAAATCCACTTATTTGAGTGAGTCTCTGGATGCATTCATACGTTTTAGACTTACAACTTGTTCTGTGTTCTTGGTGATTTCTTTGTTAAACTATGATTACATTCAAGTCTTGTCCTTGGTTAACTTATTACCTGAAGGTTTTTCGACGACGGAAGAAGAAGGTTGATTCCATTCCTCCCTTTCAGAAACCATCATGACCTGCTGCATTCCAAAAATAATGAGATTCTTCAACCAGATTAGAACAAATTTGTACACAACAATATTTCCATATAGTATACAGTAGTCCCGTCCCAGTCCCTGAATGAATCGTGTACCAAAATTTCTAACTGTAACGACTGGACCTGCCTCAAAGAAGCTGCCTCAGATCAGTTTTTATAAAAGCAAAGTCACCGGAAGAGTATGAATGAAAGAGAAAGATAGCATTACAAACTTCTGAATGAGTAATATAACAAAGATTTGTGTGTGTGAACAGGAAGTGTGGGGTCGTGGGCGAGGAGGAAAGTGCAAGTCTGTGGGTTCAATGCACTATTCTGAGACCTCAAATGGTCTCGTCATTAGGCAGAGGTTGGAGAAAGTGATGTTCCCGAGCGGCAAGTGGGTGGGTACGGTGGCGGTGATACAGAACCCATCTCAGAAAATCCTCTTGAGTTATAATCATTTTGAAATGTAAGTCACAGAATCGCGACATAAAACAAATCAGTTGTAATATGTGCGATTTGTAGGAAAATGTGTCCTGCTTGGAGGATTCCATAGTAGCAAAGAACTCATGGTTTGGCTCCACAATGGCATCTCAAAGTTAGAATGTAGGACTCATTAGGGTAATGTTGTTGATACTTATCCTAAAAAAACCCTTTACATGAGAACCTATAGGCGGTTCACCCATGGCTTTTGACCGCCTTACCCAACCAAATGCACAAAAATATCCTGTTAAAATGCACTATATACTATATTATGATAATTCATACAACAAGAAATATTAATACCCGTAGTATGTAAATATTGTGATAAAATTAATTTTATAAAAGTAGGCAACCACAGAATAAGTAAGTAACCTTTTAATTTAGTTAGTTCTGTCAGACATTTTTTCACCAAAGTGTGAACTGATATTGTTTTCAAATCATTCAATTTTGGGAATTGATAGTACAAGAAATAATCTGAAAAATTACTTAATTCATAAAGCTAAAATTCGTGAAAAATGAGTTGGTGTCTGAAAAAAGATTTAAGCGTGTATTTGAAAATGCAAAACAAACACACAGTAGCGATCTGACCTATTGGAACCACCGCAAAACCCCCCTCTCCATCCATCACCACTGCTACCACAGCCAAGGTGAAGTCAAGGCTAATAATGTGGCATAATTTGCATAAGACCGACGCTTGACCTCTTGACCCGCTGGACTTTCTCGCTGTTCGTTTTTCACCTTTCACCACACAACGCCACTGTTCATTTGAAAGCCTAGAAATCCTAACACAGGCAGCTGGATTTCACATGAGAGTGAACGTGTTTGACGAGATTTATTTCACCTTAAGTAACACAAATTGAACAAGTAGGAAAACTACTCAGAATAACAATAACACAGAAGGAGGGGGGGACAAATGGGGAATGCACCCGCTTTTGTCACCTGGCTCTTCTAAGTTCCTGCAAGTGCACTAACTCCCCTTATAGCACCTGCATATCTAATAATCTTTTTCCATTATTAACCTGCAAAAGACTGTCTCTAAGAACCTAGTCTTGATTCCCTTGAGGAGGGTTGTCACGCCTAAACTAGAACTCTGTTCTGACACGATTAAATCCCGTTGCCAAGAGATGGTGCACGATTCTAACACGATTGCAATAGGTCCCACATTGTACTTCAGTAACTGGTTACGTAGATACTGACAGTTGTCATACGTACCGCAGGGACTCAATTTTATCAATGGCAATTATTTATCAATTTCAAAGTCCACGTCCCATCCAACCGACATTATAGTGTATAAATTACTGTTTTCATGTAAACGGAAAGAATATTTATAAAAGTACTATTAATTAAAAAAATAAGTGAATATCTCAAGCAAAGGACACGAAAGAAGGATATTCACTTCACGAATTTTAGGGATATTCTTGCTGTTCAAGAAATGATTTTTGTTTACTAAGCATACGTCCAATCATTTTGCATTTGTGACTATTTCTTGAGTGGAAGCTTACAAATTTAATCTTGATCCTCTGTTCACAGTTCGGAAAATCAACGTTAAAAGTAGCTTTTAGACATGTCACAGATTTATTTAAAGAAAGTAAAATCTTTACAATAGGATACATTTTTGTAAAAATGTCTTTTAATTCACATGTATAACAATTTAGATAAGTTTGAAAGAACTCAACACGCCCATAACACACGTTATTCTAGATCTACAGGAATTCTATCTCTGCAATAAATAAAGTCTTTTTCAAACACCAACTCATACTACCTAGCTCACGTGCTTTTTATAAATATCAATAAACAGTCTCTTAATTTTAGTGACATTTCTAAATTTACTTTTAAAAGAAAAGTTTGCCAGTGGTTGTTATGAGGATGCAAAGGCGGTGCCACTAACTACGTACGAACAGTCTGACCTGTGTAAGGATCCTATCCCATGATCATCAGACTACATCAACAGTCCCATTGTAGTCTGCAGTGACCCTGTTTATCATTATTGCTTAAATATCCTATGTAAACTTATTAAAAACCAATAATAAATCGCGGTTTAACAGTTACAAATTTAATTTACACAGTGTTTACCTCTTTCATTATATTTCCAACTAATACATCTTAAATACTCAGTCCGTTATTAGTTTAAGCATTATCAACTCAAATCTGCGCACTGACATCATAACCCATGCAGGCCCATTTGCCGAGGACACTGCTTTTCTTTATGGTGCTTCTTCTTTTGTCGTTTCAAGCAACTTTAGTTTTCAATTATAAAGTTTATTGGTTAAGATTGCAATATTGTACATATATTTGGGAAATAAAACCAATTCATTATTGTCCCACCACTGCAAGTACACTATTGATTTTTTATCCTTGCACCCCACTATCTCAACTTTCCCCTTTTGAGCATCCATTGGGATGAAGAGATGAAAATGATATCATTAGTTATTGTCATACTCAGTGTGGATTCTACTAGAAGATATAAACAAGCCAGAAATGTACCCTCTTGGGTCAAATTGCTCCCTTATATAAACAAACAGTACGGTAGCTACATCATTTTACTTAAAGAGGAGCTGAGCTCTTCCTTATTGGATATAGTTGTAGTGGAAGAGAAATATCACAAACTGTGTAATAGTTTATGCCATTAGCTACCGCAGTAGCTATATGATATGTTTTATTACGTTTCAAACAGGTACGCTAGGCCGACAGCACACATTGAATTTATATTTGTTTGCATCCTGATTTCATTTATCACACCTAAACATTTCCGTATTTTAGAAAGATGCGTAGTATTTCCAATTTCGGTTGGGAATTTGTTAACCAAAGACAAATCCTCACAGAAGCCCGAAATATTTCAAAGGTTTATTGTGTAAGCAATGTTTCGATGAGGTGTGAGCAGGACAACTTATGTTTGTTCAAGATGAAACAATAGCCAATATATAGTTTTTGTTAGCCATCTATAAATGTTGACCTGTAGGTTTAAACAAATCCTAAGTTCTTACTGTATGGCACTTACCGAAATATCCATAGCTGTATTTACTGTCCTGCCGAGAATATTTCGTAGCTAACGTTAAATCACGAGCTTTCTATATAGACAAATTCCATGTTTACACTATCATGTTCTGTATTTCTGTAATTTCAGCATAAACAATGTGCGTAGGAGAACATCAATTGCATTTTCAAATTAAAATTAAAAAGTGTAAAGTTATAGTGTACTGTCCCTAGTAATCTTCTTTAAATATGTAGAATTAGATTCATCGCCTTGCTGTAGTTCTGCTATCCCAACAGGTGCAAGGTGAACCATAAGATTTTCTATTAGATGAGTTTTGAAGAAATTGAATCTGTGACATCGTAAAAATTGAATAGCAAGATGGTGAAAGATTTTAGGACTTAGACAAATAATTAAAGCTCACGTTCATAGCTTTCATTATGATGAATATTCAGATCACTCATACAATTGTTTGTTGTTTTTTTTTCATTAATTACGTTTGTACAAAACTTTGGTCCTTTGAAGTAAAATTAAAAAAAGGGAAAGTAGTAAAAGTATTAATTACTATTTTATTTATTTATACTTATTAGTGGTCATGAAGAAACAATAAATAGACAAATAAATATTATAAAATATTATGAAATCTGTTGACTTTTAAATTAAAACACATAACCAAAAATTAGTAACGCAGTCTATATTAATCACTAACAAAATATTTTTCTCAGATATTAGCCCACACCTACTTCTAGAATATTACAGAAGTAGTTCTCTAAAGTGTGATCTATCTGATGAAGCATTCTGTTCAGTAATTCACAGTTCGACGATAAGATAAGATATATTCTGGTGTAAACACGTTCAAAACTAGAGCAGATCTTTAACGGTTAGGTCTTGTTTACACAATCCTATCCACTCAACATACCGGAAGCGTCGAAGTGGCATAATTTGTGGGTTGTGGCAGATCCTATTATCGTAGAGACAGGTGAATCATGACTTATTATTCAATTCTGTAGAGCAGAATTTCTGTAGGTGCTCTATGAAGTGATTTTATGAAAATTATATCTTCATTAAATTAACATTCGCCTTCCATCAAATCCGAAGGTGTACATTTTCTGTCTAGGATTTTAGGAGTTAGTCATGGAAGTACAGTTGATGCAAAAAAACAAATACTCGTATACCGTTACATCCACCGAATGTTACAATAGCTGATCTAAGTAGACAATACCGGTTAATCAAAATATTCTGCAGTCAACCCCAGGGCCGCATTTACAAATCCGGCGCCCCTAGGCCTACAGACCAAAGAGCGCCCCCCCAGAGGACTCTGATTACTCTGACGTAGAAATCCAGTAAATTTCTTAATTACGTAATTTTGATGAAAGATAATTACAATAGTATATACATATATATATATATATATGTATATATATATATATATATATATATATATATATATATATAAGGAGTGTTTTGAATAAATAAAAGCAATGAACCAATGAATTAGTCAACGTCGCACCCCGGACCTAGTTGACCTTGGCCACCCGCCCCGCCGAGCGCCAACACCACCCGCCGCCGCAACTTTTTTCTTTTGTGTACCTTAAATTTATGCGCCCCCTAAAATTTTGCGCCCTAGGCCTGGGCCTAGTGGGCCTATAGGGAAATGCGGCACTGGTCAACCCTAATCAGCTATTATACTATGTATAAAGTAGGAACGACTGTCGTACAAATTGATGCTTTAACTGGATGGAATAGTATTCGTGGAATAAAGTCAACAAGCAATCAACATTTGTTATATAAAATATATATAATAACAATATAGATGATAAATAATAATACAATATTCGAGTATTCATGAATGGGATTTGTAAATATTACTAAACGTTAATGGTAAAATACTAAGGATAGTGTTTTAGTAAAGTGTTCTCGAGTAATGAATGTTTAACATTTTTATGACTGAACTATTTCTCAATTTGAATAGTTCTGATTAATTATTTAACACGAATCATACAATTTACACAAGTATTTTCCAATACCTTATTAGTGTAACATTACACATTGAATTAAACCATTTATTACACAGGGAACCATTTTAAGTCTTATTAATTAGGAAAAGTACTAAACGATTTTAAAATAATGAATATTTGTATATTAGATCAGTCATGCATTCCCTAATTCATCTACATTTTACACTGTAAACCACATTTTGGAATCCTATGGGCCATTTTTGGTTTGACCTTTACGAAACTTTGTCTAAGAGTGATGCGTGTTTTAAACGCGGTTCTGTGCTGTGTTTCCTTACTCTTATAATTTCCCCTTATAATCCCGGCACACAAGGGATTGACATAAATGCAAATTTATCTCCATTCTAATTTACTGACTCAGAAATGATTCTTTTGCCTCGTTAGCACTTGTTTATTACTTATTGAGGGTATGCATCTCAGAAGTAAGATCCGAATGAACTTTTTAAAATTCCTCTTTTAATCCATCTTAATCTGAGCATAAGTTTTTGCTCTATGAAATAACAAGTAGATCACTCCTTCTTTGAGACATTCATGATGGTTTGATTTATTTATTTCATTTACGGCAATACACCATTTTACAAAATATCAATAATTAGCTCAGAAGAGGACTAGTAACTTAGAAGCAGCGTGCAACAATAATATATACAATAATAAATTAATAACAGTACATAACAATATAAGTAACTAGGACAATAACAATGGACATAAACTATATAATACATTGTAACAATAACATAAATAATAAAATATAGATAACAGTAACGATAGCAAATATATAACATCGCAGCACTATGTGGACCCTTAAAGGCACCACCAAAACATAAGTTGCTATCACAGCCAATATTCGTGCATAAAGCACGATGTGGCCCTTTAAAGGCACCACCCAGGCACTCATCACTTAGAACACACTGTCGATTTTCAGGCTCCAGTTGGTGAAGTTATAGCTGCCAGTACGTTTCTCCTGAAGTGACGAAAAGACGGGCCAAAGAAGTCCACGTCAGAACACATACTGTTGCCCGTTCTCATCAGCCTCGGGATCGTACCGTGGTAAAGGTAGTTGGTATGATGATGACGTCTGGTGAACAGTTGGGAGCTCCGTGCTTGACTACGAGGTATATGAAGGTCTATTGCCTGAAGAATGGCTGTATGGTGTGTATTGATAGTTTAAATATTTTCTTTCGAAACTCCATAGTATTAAGGACACCTTAATACACACATCCAAAAGCTTGTTTTGGACTTCCACTCCTACTGTGAGACGGATTGAAGGAGAAACACTATTAATATGATCTGACTTATTCTCTACATATCTCCATCAAATATTCGGTTTTAACTCAGCTAAAGCCAAGGCTTTATGCTCAAATTCCTCCATTAATACGAGTATATTGGCAAAAATATTATATAGTGGAAAACCCCTTACCCATCCCATCATCGTGACGATAAATATTAGACCCTCTAACTCAAGGTAATTGTGTTGAGTTCATACAGTAGTTCCATGGTTCCACAATACCAAGCACGGGAAGTGTAGTCCTTTCGTTTAATGCTTGATCTTCTTTGACTCTGGAAATTCCTGGTAGCCTACATTTGTGAATAAACTTTCAACATCTCTGAACCATTCAGAAACTCTAGAATAATTACATTGAGTGCTGAGTTCTAACGGTTCATTATAATGCCACGGGAAGTTTAGTTCTTTCGTTTAATGTCTGATCTTCTTTGAGACGTGACTCAATGATTCCGACAGCTTCTGGAAATTCCTGGTACATTTGTAAATAGACTTTCAACGTCCCGGAATCATTCAGAAACACTTGATGTTTTCCTAAAAATAGTAGTAAGCATAGTGCAACATGTTCTTATCAACGCGTGATACAAGAGTTTCATCTCCTTTATCAGACTTCGAAACCATCGATGGCTTTACAAGTCCGCATTGTTTACAGGATAAATAAGAATACATGTCAACTTGCATAATCGAGTCATACTTCAACATTTATCACACAATGATCGCTAGTTTGAATCAAACACTATTCTCTGACTTTTGGGTTAAAGTGACAGTTTACTCGTATTACTGTATTGATATTACCACCCGATTGAAAGAATCGATGCGACGACGCGATAGTGGAACAATCGATTGCAAGTTCCACCTCAACCGGCATTAGTTGACTGTTGACTCAGAGATCAGGTAGTTGAAGTCACCTTTAAGCCGTTGGTCCCCAGTTAAGTGTTAGAGAGGGCTTCTTAGCCCTAACTTCGCCTGGTAAAATAAGACATTCTTTACTTCTTTTTTAAGTTTTGTGAGAACTAGGTTTTTACTGTAGTATTTTCTCTCTGGATAAGCGTCATCTTTAAAGCTTTCGATTTTCTTGCAAAACCGTTAAAGAATCTTACAACTACCCACGGTGATTGGCCGGAAGGACTTACCAAGTGGAGACGTTCACTCTGCCGCGGTGGCTGGTTTTATGAGGTAAACGGATAATTAATTGTCAATAGCTTTATCTCGAGGACGACAAGACGAGTCGGAGGACAGTGACGGCCCAAGCGGAGAAAGCCCAGAGTCGGCCCACTTGCTGGGCGTTGGGCTTAGTTCATCACTTTTACTTGACCTTGGAATTTCGTTAATTTATCGAGTGCTCCTTCACGAGTCTTATTTATTTTTCTGCGCGTGAGCACTTCTCTTTTGCTCATTTCACGAATCATGTGTTTGCACTGTGAACGTTTAGAAGGGGACTTTCTCCTTAATTTCTTTCCTCATTCCGTTTTCGTTCCATCCTCCTGAGTTTTGAAGCCAACCGAGAATGTCAATTTGATCTGGTGTTGCATTAATGTGGCTTTCTTTGCACACAAATATGTTTCGTTAAAAATATTCGTTTCACTACTAAGTACTAAAAACTAAATATAAAATTAAAACATTTAATTAAAACACTCATAGTTAGACTAATTTAGGTATGTTACATTCATTGGATTGCTTATTTTACTAACTCGATTATCGATGAATCACATATATTGCCATTATTATTTATGTGGCGCAAAGATATAACAATGGTTTTATGTATAGATTTGACTTTGTGCGAGAAGGCTATTTTTCAGTCTAGGTATACAAGATTCACTGAATTCCACCAGCCTTTGGGCGATCTCGGTTTAGGTTCATCCAATTATTAGACCTCCACTGGACCTTATCATCATCGCCAGCTACAGATTCCTCAGCCACACTTTTTCTCTGGAGCACTTTAGCTTAATTTCTGTTATTTGTGGTATTTGGAACCAACAGACCGTTTAATCTCCATAAACTGGGGAATCCTCTAGTCTATAGTCACCTAGCCTCAGTGCTCGTTTATTATTTGGACTACCGATTGATCGGTTAGCTTCTTTATCTCAGTGCTTTTAATTCTCCGTTTAACTGAAATTCCTGGCCCGAAGTTCCATACTATTTGTACTAAGGCGAGTATCTGAAGTCCAATCAATTGCTCATTTCTTTTTAAAGACATCTTTCGATCTTTGATCCAAATTGTTATTTGGTAATTGCATGTTTTGGAGGCTTACACGAGCTTTCTAATAACTCTGTATAAATAAAACAATGGGTTCATGAAGTATATGATAAATACGGATAGTAGGCCTACTTCCAGTAAATAACTGAAGGGGCAATTTGGTGGCAGAAGGAGAGAATGTTGGTGCTCATGAGCGGATATGTCAGCATTCAGTATTCTCGATTGATGATCCGGTTTCACCGCCAGCACCTCCTCGTGCGGCGATGACGCGTAGAAAGTGCGTGTATTGTTGGTATAGTAATTGGACGAGTGGGCAAGCCCCGCCAGCCGAGGGAAAGTACATACACTTGACCTTACACTTGTGCTGGTACCGAAACTGGAATCTTGGTACGCAACTGGAGCATTCAGCAGGTGGACTCTGGGATATTATAAATCGCTGTGTAATCTTCCCAAAAATGGTGGGCATCAGTGGTAGGTAGTAGTACTAAGGAGAAAGGTGTATTTACAAACCAAAAACCTGTTATTATAGTACTAGAATTTGGTGTATTCTTTTATCCAAACATTTTCTACAATTATGCATAACATTTCTGTAATAGAAATTTTATAATTTTTTTCTCTCTTAGGAAAAGAAGCTTATAAATTGCACTTAGTCCTGTAAGAACCTTAGCTCTGATTCCGGAGTGACAGGATATTCAGGATGGGTAAGGTTAGGGGTAGGCGCATCCTATCTAGATCTATGAGGAAGAATTAGGGCACTAATCTCAAAGTCATGTCCTACCAGAAGAAGGGGAGGCCAGCTCTGAACCAGCCTCTCCAGTCAAAGCAGGCAAAAGGTGGCACACCCTTGTTGAGGCTAGCAAAAACCTCTGATACTTACCTGAGGGAACGAACCCCACCAACTACAACAGTTACCTTCCACAGTAGACTAGACCTATCGAGTTACCCTTGCACCATAGAATCTCGACATTTTCGGTTAGTGATGTGCCGCTCCTGGACATCCGTAACGTTGCCCAGATTTAAGTGACACATCGGTTTTTGTTGTGCCCAGTGGTAGGTTCAATTGGAAGGTATAAACCAGCCAGAAGTGATCCCTGCTGAATATTTATAAATGTTGAATTGTTTTGGATTTGTACAGTACTGTGACATCTTAAAAATTGAAATGCTCGAAATTACTATAGTCGGACTCCACCTAAAATCATGCAACTGTAATAATTGTAATTGGAACTTCAACTTCCTTCTCTTCATCCGTAGTGCAGCGGAAAGTTTGTGGGTTTATACATAAATTGCCATATTCAAGCAGGGTCTGTCAGAAGAAAATATACTTCCAAGAAATTCCGCCTTTATAAATTTTGTGTGAAGGATTCCTTCGTGTGTTTTGTCTATCTCTCAAAAGTTATGTTAACAGTCCCCCCCTAATAGTATTGAAAATACTATAAAAATATTATTTGGATATTGAAATATTTTATCCAATATATGTGATTAATTATTTATGATTTAATTCATGTCAGTCCATTTTTGTTATAAAAAAATAATTGGTCTTAACGTCTTTTCATTTAACATAGATACTTGTACAATTTAATAATGGTTCTGTTATATTAATTCACTTGTAAATACTTCAATAATATGAAATATTCTTCATTACCTCTTTATTATCATTAATTACCACCACTCAATTTTATTATTATTATTGTTAATCACCAATTTAATTGAACTGACATTGTATTTCACACCATTTACAATAATTAGTGGTAAGAAACGAAAGTTTTCTTCATGCAAATAATGTAAATTGACTCCCATAGTTAATTTGCATTCCAAGCCCTAATTGACTTCACCTCCTTTATTACAGAGCAGTAATTTATGAAAGTGCAACTGAAGACAAGTGAACCAGAAGGCAGTAGGAAGTGACCTGCACGACGTAACATTTAAAGCATCACCGTAGCACAGGGGTAAGTCTGTGGCACTCCGATCAAGAGGTCGCGGGTTCGATTCTCGGGAAGATCCATTCATATTTGTAAGTAGGTATGAACCTTTTCCCAGTAAAAATAATTAGTATGCATAATTTAAATGTCATTAGCGCAGACAGAACTTTCAAAAAAGCACCCTTATCATCCAGACTTCATAGTATGAATATATAATGCCAATGTTTGAACACCGCTCTTTTTTAATATTCCTCCTCATAAAAATACTTAGGTTTGAAATCCCTAACTTAAAAATGTACAGCAAGTGGCAACTACAATAGCTATTATTCCACTCTCAAGATTAAAATAGTCCGAGATTTGGCTCAGTGAGAACCACCAATTTGGTCAACCTTCTTTCTAAAATAGTTTTAATCCCTGAAAAGGTAGTAGGGCTTTATAAGTCGCTATATTAAATATTATTGGGACATCAATTCAATTTGTTACATAACTTTCTTATTTCGAGAAGAATATTTTTTAAATTTATTTTTCATACATCTCAAACCGTCAACTTGTATTAGTGACGTTATGCCCTCTACAAGAATTTGAAATCTCTATCTCAATAATTTATTCATAACCTGGTAACAATAACCTACATCCTGAATTGCATTTTAAAACTACAATATTCAATATTGGGTGTGTTTAAGGCTCTTTAATATTCTTACTTCGTGATTAATCAAGTCTCAGAGAAAAGTTTCGTGTTCTATCACGAAAAAACTCGGATGGATTGGATCACATAAGATTAATTTAATAAATGGATTCAATACACACAGCACACATTTACTTCTTTGAAGCATAAGATTACGAAGAGAATTAGAAACTTTGTGGAAGTAGGCAAATTACTTGAACTGAACGTCAAAGTTAATGTCAAGAATTGTATAGACGTAAACTCAAAACTGATAGATAAGTAGTTTGAGATAGATTGAGATTGCAATGATATAGAAAAATAAAACATGTAGGATATAAAGCTATCAGCATATAGTTCGTAAACGCTTATAATACGTTGTGAGTAATCTAGTAATGTATTGTTTGACAGAATAACAGGAATTCAGAAATTTCCCATCGTTATATGTTACAAAAGGTATAACACAATGTCTCGAGGATTGGAAACGTGATGTTGGTTTCATCCGTGCTGGTGGGATGTGTGATTGTGTTTCTCATGCTCGTGACTTTGTGCTCGGGACTTGCATTCTCTGCAGTGACAACGCCTGGACTAGACTCCAAGCAGCTTAGGGTATGTTTGAACTCCATTTTTTCCCTTATTTTCTTCTTTCTGTTCTTTATTTTTGTATGTTGAACCTTCCCCACCTGACGAAGAGGATAGATCCCAATCCTCGAAACGCTGTGTTATACCTTTTGAAACACTTTTCTTTTTTTATATATAAAAAGGAGACCGATCCCCTTTTAAGCCTTATTCTGTCCGTCATCATAGGCCACTGGCCTGTGTGAGGATCTTATCCAACAGAATAAGAGGGAGATCCAGTACAGTGCAAGGTCAATAATACTTATAAAAAGTGCAATGGTCACAGACAGGATTTGAACCTGCGCTATCTCTAACTCAGACTCAAAGTCCAACGACAGACCGCTCGGCCATCCCAATGGTATAACGATGGTAAATGTCCGAAATCCTGTTATCCTGTCAAACCTTCCATCGTCAACAACAAACTTTAAACAAAGAATGTATTGTTGTTTTAGGGGCGTATAAAATAAGGAGGAGTATGTGGCCCCAGAAGTCTCCTATGGGCAGCCCAACACAAATCAAACGTGAAATCGTGTTCGTTAGTAACACATAACCATGGTTTGTTGACGGAGGGATCCATTATCAATTTTAAAGGCTTCCATTAATATTTCTTTCCCCAGAAAGGTTAATTTTTTTCACTGGTTTATACATCCCAACTTAACTTACTCTGGTTAAAGATAAACCCTCGTTGTACCACTTACATTTGGGCAACCTCAGGATGTCCAGGAGCGCGACACATCATTAACTACAGAATGTCAAGATATTGCTGTGGAAGAATTGATCCATAAGTCTAGTTAATGTGGAGAATGACTGTTGGTGAGGCTTCCTTAGTAAGTTGTAAGCATGCCTGAGTATGAGAAGATACTGTCCCTGACCCCCTTTTACTGGAAGAGACTGGAACAGAGCTAGTCCTACCCTCCCCTTCTTCCAAGCCAAGCGAAAAATGGAGGGTTATGGAAACTTAGAAATTACTTTTCTTTACATTTTATAATAATTCCTTGTAATTTGTATGAATGAAGCTTGTAGCAATTACTTTATCTTCTAAGATTTTAGAAGCAATTCTTTTTCCTTCCAAGCAGAATTGCTTGTTCATGACAGAAAAAAGCTTCTTATGTTTGGTTTTCTAAATATTGCCAGCAATTGCTTAAGGACGATTAAGGAATAAGTGCGGAGCTTAGGGTTTATGGTGATCAAAATGGCGGCTTTTATGTAATTTAGAAAGGATTATCGCAGTACCATACCATATGACAAGGTATGAAGAAGTAGACACACCACGAGTGGCGTAACATGGTACTCTAAGGCTGCATACGAAATTCTAAGCCTATAGCTTATTTCATCGTTTCATTGACGTTCTGCGGTTGGATAGACAAATATGTAAGTATATTTATGCATGCTCAGGCACATAAAAGAAGTTGTGTCAGCTTACTACGTGACAGGCTTCAATGGCGCTCAACCAATTTCGTAGTTGGATATGCACCAGTAGAACTTATTGTTGTCTATGTAGGAAGGAAGATTCGATTCGTACAAAATTTAAAGTTTACAGATGATCCATATAGAGATATCTTACCACAGGATACAATTACATTTTTGATCATTGAGGTAGATTTCATAGCGGTGTTAATAATAAAAGTGTCGGTGAGGTAAGGAGGGTGCGCAAGAGTGCACTTAAATCAGATCTAGTCACAAAGTTTTAACACTGACTATCATTCTATTATTTTTTCTTATTACTTCATGCAATATATTTATAAAATATTATATCTACTTCATGAAACATCAGCTTTTTGACATATTTATTTTTTTCTCGGTTTCATCATAACTACCCAGAAAACCAATGTAAAAATATTTCATAACGCTCAACCAAATCTCATGGAATGATATACACCATCAAAGAACCAGTGTTGTTAATGTATAAATTAAATACAATTAAACTTAGCTTTATAAGAGGCAAAGTTAGGAATATAAAGTTCTCTCTTCCACTTAACATGCCAAATTTAAAATCTATAGGTCAGTTCGTTTCGAGAAATCGCGTGGACAGACACGAAAAATGAAATTTTCCAGTCCCACTATAGATAGACTTCGATAACGCTCAGTCTGATAAGATACAATATTATATATATTGCATCTTAACAGATACCTGATTAGACAGGATTTGTTTTAACATCCAACAAATTAAGAAATCGCATCTCTCATTGTTTGCCTTATTTTTATTTTCTATTACTAATTTTGCTCATTATTTATTTGTTAGCGACGGCTTCTCCATACTCTATTTCATACAACTTCGGCATTTCTTTCAAACTCGGGTACTTTATCAGTTGGAACCTGTGATATGTTCAAAAGAATACAATTATTTTTTAACCTACTCACAACATGTTGTCTTCCAACAACACGATCATTCATCATTAATAGTCTGAAGAGAACTTACATTAGACATAACTGAAAAAGTATTTCTAACTGAAATACCTCTCCGAAATAAGTATTCTGTAATTCCTCGTCAGTTATTACAAAAAAGACACTAACAAGGAAAATTGTACACAACACGAATTATTAACTGCAACAGTGGGGAGGTCTCTAGCAATTTGACACTGTATTTAGTTAGTCACTGATTGAAATCTTTATCAGTGACTAACGCAAACTACGTACTATGCGTTTGCTTTTATTGAGGCATAAGCAATTGCTTGGTTTGTATTCAGATGCCTATTAGTGTTCTTTGGCCTTTCTCGAGGTCGTGTTACGGGATTAAGAGCTTAGTCCCTTAAGAGGTTTCCTCAACTTCTTGTACTATATGAACAGACCATAACCTCCTTTTGAAATTTCTGGCTACGCGACTGCCAGGACTGCCTCCTGTAGGATGATGTGGCGGTGAAGGTACGCTCGTCTACAACAACGTACCGTGCCGCAGTAGAAAGTGGTTGCTCTTGACCACTTCAACCAGTTGCTTCAGACTAAATAAAGGAGAGGAATCTCGTAAAACTTGTCGTGGGGTCAGAAGGTTATTATACTGCAGCAAAACACGCCCTTGAGACGAGCCAAGATGGTCTGCTCGAGACGACTCTGGTTCTACAGGCTCCTGGCTACTGTCCTGGCACTAATTTGTCATCAAACGCGCGCATAACTACAGTATTCCTCTGTGGCTAATCATTGAGAGTTTTTAGACTTACCGCTTAGTATTACTAGTCGTAGGCCTGTTAATAGCATTTATGTAGCTTACTTTATTAAAATGTATCATACTGTAAGAAAATATTGCAGCCAACGCTGAAATCTGTTGTCTCTTGAAACGCAAATGAACTTGAAAACGACTATCTAATGGCAAATGAAATAAATTGTAATTATACATATATGTCTTATATACAAAAGTATAAATATGTCGAGTAACCTTTGAGAATAATAAAAAATAACCAATATTTTGAATTTATTCATAGAAATTTGAGCATTATAAGATGATCAGTATTTACCGATTATATTTCTACGTTATTTAAAAACGTGTACAAAATAGTACTGTAATATAGAAGTAGCTAATTTGTTAGTAGTTCGCCCAATGTGTAAGAAATGCCGGGGAAATAATGTATTTATTTATTTTAAGTGGATTATATGTATTGCAATTTAAATATAGACACACATAAATTGGGTTATCATATAAATAATATTCAATAGCTTGTTAGATTGACAAGCCGAAATGAATAAAAAAGTAAAAATCTTTCTTAACTATCTGATATCCACATGACCACTTTGACTATATCTAGCGTGACTATAAATGAAGATGAAGGAAACAGGATTTTTTTCCGGACAAACTTCAAACAAAGTATAATAAAGGTGAAATTCCGATGAAATTCAGCAATAAAAAAATAGATTTCAGCTTCACCAAAATCCGAGCCCAGCCGTTTGCCGTCGACTTTACAAATGATTAGCTAATGCCAACAGTACTACTTATTACTAGAAGCAACTTCATCTTAAATTTAAAAAAAAAATTACACCAATTTATTCACTACACGTACAGTGATGTGTAAGTGGTATTTGCAGCTCGTCGTAAATATTTGGTGTGATGAAGTTGTGTCCTTATAATCTGGCTAAAGAGTTGTTTATAAGTCCGTACTTAGTAGATTATACTTGATTTTATATAAACAATTCCCAATTTAAAACGAGCCAGGAGTCAGTAGAACCTGCAGTATTCTGCGGCGTTGAAACCTGAACGGAATTGACTAACAAACTGGCCTTGTCGTAACTAAACATTGATTCTCCTGAAACGTCTTCTAGAAACGGGGATTTCAGTAAACGGGATGTTTGACAAGTACATATTGCGTATCGTGTGTAATACTCTGCTCTACCTCAGGTCTTAAAACCAATGTATTCAGCTTTGTTGTTTTTAATTATGCTTAGTAACCAGTAACGTTTTCTATAAATAACTTATTTATAAACTCTGTGCTTATGACCTCTTTAGACCAAAATCTAGTTAAATCTTAAAATGGTACCACCGGATCGGTAAACAAATTCCACAACATAAACTTTCTACCATTCCTTATTGTAATATCATAAAATTAGACCCATATAACTATTTTTAGTTCTAAAACCAGTTTTCTGATTCTAAAACAACTTTTCTTTATAATCTAAACTTTGTTAATTAATGAAATACAACAATTTCCGAGGAATTTTGTCTCGCAAACGGAACCTCGTGGAAGAATTTCTGAGAATATGTAGCATTCCACATCGTATACTCGCATGTTGTGTGTCTATGTGTGTGGCATACCACAACACAATAATTTCCACATCATACGGGGAAAGGAGAAGTATTTTTATCGGAGTTTAGCCATCGCTCAGTACAAAAATCGGTAAGACTACGTTTCGAAATCTGCAAACTAATATATTCCTCAGGTAAATAAATATTCTAACACATAACTATAATCTAGGTTAAAATAAATAAGTCATACCAGAGTGTTGTGCCATAAGTCAGGAATCACGATAATCACGTTTTATGTTAACTTCGTACTACGATGGAATTCCATGAGAATGCTTTGAATGAGTGGTAATTCGTGAGGACAAATTTTACTGTTTACACATAGCGCACACCACATGATGCATTGTATACATGACATTGCACAAGAGTAAATCGTATAAGTAGCATTCCACCATAATACATGTGTATTATGTGTACTATGTATGTACATCGTATTCAAGATATTCGACGAGATAATTCATTTGCCTGGTACCGTTATATACACAGAGTTCCACTAGACATATCGTATACAAGGCATTTCATAAGAAGTACCTCTTAAATAGTAGATTTTAATTATATGGGGTTGGTATCTACATTTTGCACCCCCTTTTGTATTTTATTCTGCTCTACCTCAGACCTTAAAACGAATTTGTTAAAATCTATGTTTTAAGTATATTTAGTCACCACAATAATAAATAATGTTATGGGAGGGGAGTATTATTCTAAACGAGAATACACCGTTTACGTTCCATTCCAAGAGACATGTACACTATTAAATACTATGATCTCCTCAAAAGCGAGGATTTTTGAGAGCGGTAGAACGCTTTTATTTAAAGAACAATAAAAGTTTCCTTCTTCAAACCCTATACATTAGATCAGCACGACATTTTTTTTGTATTTAGTTTTTTGTCTCATTAAAACCTTTAATGAGAGCCATTTTCTACACTTAAAGTGCTGCCTCACACCTCCCCCCCCACACGCCGTCGATCAAAGACGGTAATTTTGAAGCCCATCTAAAACGTCCTCAGCTGTTAGTAACTCTCCAAAGGAGTCTTTTATGTTCTCAACCGTTCAAAAGTTAAGACTGATTGGGGGGAAGGGAGAGGAGGACTTTTGGATTGCCCGATACATATTCTACAACTTTGCAACTATATGATTGTGACATTCCATTGCTAAATTTGCAATTAAAAGAATGTTCGCGTAAAGAAAGAAACTCACTTTATCTGCGGTTTCACACACAAACTGCCAGTCCTGTAGCAACAGACGCGGTGGCAAGAATTCACAGTAATTAGTTTTGGTTTACTCTTATTTATAATGTAAGATCCACGGTGCAGGTGTCATAAAAAGCGTCTAATCCAAAGCGGTTTCTAGCACAAGAAGTAGAACTGTGTCGCGTCTCGACATCGTAATTGGCAGCTCACGCCCACCTCCTGCCAGCTTCCAGTGGTTCACCCGTTCCAAGAAAGGCGTACGCTACGTCGTCATTATTTGGGGAAATATTTTGAAACTGTCTTTCAATCACAATTTCCTGGAACACCTAGTTGCATAGGTAATTAGGTAAACAGTGAACTGGATTCATAATAAAGTATTGCATCACCATGTCACTGCATGATACCAGTAAACAATATTTCTGGTGCTTTTAAAGTACAAAACAATATTAGGTATCGTTCAGATAAGTAAGTTACTATGATAAACTTTATGGAGATATTAATAAAAGGTTGTATCTTGGTCTTGAATACAGTAAAGTATAAATTGATGTTATTACATATTTTGTCATAACAACGCTTTAATAATTTTTTCCACAAATGCATAGAGAAAGAAATGCCAGTCCTTGCATTAATGAAATTGATTGTCATTTCGGTAGGTTTCTCATTTATATATTGCAAGATGTAAATTTAAACAATTCTGTATATGTGTCTTTACGAACTTTGGTACGAATGTTCTACAAGTGTCAATTTCGTTAGTTCAAGCTAATGGAACCGAAAAGCGCGATTCCCAGGGCCAAATCCTTTACCTTCACAACTGCTACAGACACTTTGTGTTTTGGTTCAAACATATTCACAAAGTAACGTTCTAATGTGAACGGTTTGGTAAGTTTTGTTGTTGGCGCCACTCTAATCAAGGGGAGTGAACCCCCAGTGCGAAAACAGTTTTCTGTACATCTTTTTGTTGGATATATTTGAACTAAAATTGGCATGAAAATCCCATATGATAAATGTCAAAAATTTATTATGGGGTTTCCCCGTATTTTGGGGGTAGAGCGCTAGGATCAAAGCCTTTATATACAATATTAATAATCTAAATGCCTTATGGTTAAACGCATTTTCACCAAAACAGGCATGAACGTCCCATAGAACAAATGATTACTCGTAATCAGTTTTTGAGATAAGGTGGCGGAGCCCAAGGGTCAAAAACGGTTATACACAATATCTAAGACATCTTGAGTTGAATGGATTTAAGCAAAAATTGCATAACATTTTCTTTGTAATAGTAACCAAGGATAGTTTTTCAACACCCTTTATTAAATACATCCGGTTGGAGATCTAGGATCAAAACTATGTTATATAAAATTACTTTATTCCTTGTTGTTGGATATATTTCAACCAAAACCTGTATAAACTATAAAATGGATGTGAACACATATTAAGAGTTTCCTTTCAATTTTTAAACAAAAGAGAAATTTCTTTGGGGCAAAAATAATTTCTGCGAAACATTGAGGTGCTATAAGCCGAGGCCTGTTACACGCTGAGTCGGAAGATTCTAGAAGCAGGCAACTACCAGTTGCCCGGAGTCACCAAACATAGTGGGCAGCCACAAACTGAGACCCGCCGAGAAATTTCTGACCCCGGGAGCTATTAGAGGCCTGAAACTACCCCAAGCAATAATCTGCCTGAGGTCGGAGGCTAAAAAGGTAAGGATTGTGTTAATTCATCAAGTGAAGTTAGGACTAAGAAGCCCACAGAGGTCGGGAGCATCCAGTGGCCGGAATCTGGCAGAGGCAGGACCAACCAGGGACTGAGAATGCCCAGAGGCCATAGGCTGTCAGAGGGCAGGTGCTTCCGGAGGCCGGAACCAGTCTCAAGTTGGGAACTTAATGAGGTCGGAGGCTCTCAAAGAGCAGAAGCCCCCAGAAACCGGGAGCATCCAGTGGCCGGAATCTGGTAGAGGCGGGACCAACCAGAAACTGAGAATGTCGAAAGGCCAGAGGCTGTCAGAGGGCAGGTGCTTCGGAGGCCGGGCCCATCCAGAGGTCGACTGCCAGAAGCGTAGAGTGTTTCAGAGGTATTTTTATTTTAAATTTTAAAGTCCTTCAATTATGCTTTTATGTTTCAATGTACCAGTGTTATGAGCTACAACGGAATTCTACCTGAATCTTCTATAAGGTCTTTTAAAAATAAATTGTAGGTCATTTATATATGTTGTTGTTTTTATAAGCTATATTATTTTTAGTTACGGACACCTTCCAATACACTATTATTTCATGCTCGTGGCATTTAGAATTATTTGTTTTTGCGCGCGAGGAATGAAACATATAAACTAAATTATTTACTGAGTTATAACAGTATTTCAACACCTTTGCTTGAAAAAGGGAATTAGAGTAATATATTATAAGTTACTTTTGTGAAACAGCCTGAAATGTTGGCTTTATCACATTCTTTCTTGACTGTTCTGTTGGTTAATTTTTGCCAACTGGTTTAGTTGCCACAGGCCGGAATCCACCACAGGCAGGGGGATGAGGCCGAAAGCTCTCAGTGGCCGAGAACATATAGAGACGATTGCTGTACAGGACAATCTGCAAAGTCTAAAAAATTGTATATCTGTCTCAAATATAACTACTAAATGAAAAAATCAAGTGAATGGAAAAGCATATTTTCTAAACTGTGGCTCACAGAAGAAATGCACCGTCAAGAATCGTTCTTCATTCAAACAGACAAAGAATCATCAAAGGCTGTTCCTCATTAATCATGGCAGTCGTAAAAATGCAGTAATTAGACGAATAGATCATTTCCTTTCTTTCAAAGACTTAAAAAATCATTTTTCCTTATATCCACAAGGTGCAAAAATTTTGCCATTGATAGCGTGCTGTGAAACAGGTATGTCGGAACTAGACTTTCTCTGTATATGCATGCGTATTTGTAAACCTATTTAGCACATCGTGTTTTCCTCAATTTACGTACTGTAATCAGTTGTCGTGACGTGGCTACATTTCATGCAGGTTCGTATTGGACTATCAAATTATTGTGTAAAAGGCAGTAATCCTGGCTACAAACTTGTATGAGAATTAGGTCATAGAGTTTATGACGTTGCTTCATACTCGAGATAGGACATGGCCGATATGTCTATAATTCACAAAAGGTTATAAATGAACGACATATTTATGCTGACAGTTAAAGTGTATGAAATAATATTTGTATATTTTACAAGCCACAAACACCCTCAAATGGAGAGGCATTGTTTTTGTCTGCCATCAGTTTTGAACACACAAAAGCAGTAATACTACGTTGATATCGACAATCAGACCTATTCCACTGATGAATCAGACGCATAACTACAAATTTAGGTTAAAAGGAACAAATCATACCAAGGCGTCATGGCACGCTCAAGCCAGGAAGGAACAAACATAATGTGTGTCAAGTCCATCTACACTATCTATATAAATCATACACCTAAAACTAACACTGATAACAGATATTACTATACACTGTACGTCATATAATACGTCACAATACGTCGGCTCGCAATAACCTGTTAACAGTGGTTTTTTAGCAGACGATTAAAAATGTTCGAAAATACTCGGTTAAGAGACTCTGTTCTTCTTTTTTTACATCTGTGTCATATGTCAACGACTTTCAACAGATTTCACAGCCAGTAGGTATAAGTACCACTCATGGTGAATTGGCGTAGCCCTAGCTACTAAATGGGTTAGACATAACAAAGACTTTAATTCGAAATATAGTGATACATTTTTAAACCCAGATTTACAGACTGGATATTCAACCCAACGTATGTTTTTGTTCCTGCAATTCCTTATGGTTACTAAAATCATTAACAGGTACAACAGATTTCTTTGTCGCCTTTTAGGGCTTCTGCGATATATGCCTATTCTTGTGACTGTGGAATCAATTCTCCGTATAAAACCTTTCTCCTGTCCTAGATTGAATTTTAATAAGGCCAATACATTAGAGGACCCTTACTACAAAGCTAGCACATAACATTTATTTTTAACATTATAAATAACTGAGGAATTCACAGGATTGCAACTATCAAAAGAAACGTTTAATAGAAAGAAGTTAGTGGAAACAGTTCAGGGGTTTGCATTTTACCTGCAGCTGCCGTAAGGCTTGATTACTTCTATTTTCTACAAATTCTGATCTCTCTGATATAACCGAAATAATTGTTCTAGGAATCAGTAAACTTATACAAGCAATTTGAATAGGTAACACCCAACAGATTATAGGAATGAAAGAAATATCTACATACCTCCCATGCAACCTACAAACCGTTTTCTTTTCAAGAATTTCCGCGGTTACCCTTATGACGCCTACTAGAAAAATGTGGTTTTTTGGCTGAGCGTTAGCGAAGTTTCACTTCTTGAATCACTTAGGCGGAGGGGAGAGGACAACAAAATTTCACTTTATTCTGTCTGATTGTCTATCCCCACGATATCTCGAGAATGAATTAGCATACAATGACTTGAAATTCTGCATAAAGCTTCATTTTATTAGTTTTATGAACATGTCTCTCCATAATATTTGGATGAATTTCAGTGAAATCTAACTTTCCTCAGGATGTATGAAGAACGTTATGCAAACATATATCCGTAGGATATCTTGAAAGGAAACTGAGCAATAGATTTTTAATTTGTTATATTTTGCCATCACTCACGTGGCTGAATATATTCATGTTGTGTATGTCTGTCTGTCTGTCTGTTTCCGCAGCCTATCTCGAGAACGGATTGAGTTATGTATTTGACATTTATATATATATATATATATATATATATATATATATATATATATATATATATATAGGCATTTAAAATAAATTTCTGGTTGAACTTAAAGCTTGAGTATTACACCACTTTATAATAAAGTACATGTACAATGGCTATAAACATATACTTTTGACAGACTTTCTTGATCGTGGCAACAAGGTAAACTCTACATCGGTGTTGAAAATATAATTCACTTGAACCACATGTGCTCATACACGGGCAAAGCTTACGAAAAGTGTGCGAAGCCGTGGGGAACAGCTAGTTAATGATAAAACAATCTACCATATATGAATAAAAAATAAAAAAGTTGTTAAATTCAACAAAAATGCTACGCTTGCCTTACCGGCACAAATACAGTTCTACATTTAGTTGTTCTCTCGAAATTGGGCCTTGATATTTGTGAAAAAGACTCGTGGCTTTTCGTTAAAGGTTAGCCATGTTATTTCAATTTTAATTGTAAATCCATCAACCTTGTTTTGATGAAGGGTGGGTTGTAAACATATCCATTGCCGGTACTAAAACACCTCAGGCGTTCTCTTCTGTACACGTACAGTTTTGCTTGCTTGAAAGAAACTGTTCCAAAGCTCTGACAGTTCACATCCGAGTCACCAAATGAGGCCGATCAATCTATCACCACTGTCTCGACTCTCTCGTGCACGTCACAGCCATTCCTCTCTGCACTGTCAGTTGTCGGCATCTTCGTGCCAAGGACCTTTGCTCTTTCCATCTTTAACCTTGCCTCTAAAGACATCCATGTGTTAGGTACAAGACAAGATACAAGTGTATGCAGGGAGGCCATCTTCAAAGCGATGTTCTTGGGCGACATCCTTCAAGTCATCTTCTATTGAAAGGCAAAGTAAATGTCTCCTTGGTAAAGACATAATTGGTATGCGGTGAAAAATATTTTCGAACATAATGTAGTAAAATATTTACAATAAATATACAGTTGTAAGAATCATGGCTATATTATAATTCAAATTGAAAATGAGAATCTTTTTACAAAACTGGAAAAGTAATGCTCAAGCAAAATCATTCTATGAGGTACACCCTCAATATTTAACTGTAATTGTACCGTTATGTAAATATGGCCATACTGATATATATATATTATACTACTTTTATAACATTAAATTTAATAATTGCAATGAAAATATGTATATCTTTAACAAAAGATATAAACCCCGTCGTTTCCATTTATTTTGCAAGGAATTCACAAGTAATATTGTAACTTAGCAGCCTCTGGATTTGTCGTATCTACAGATTTCAAGGCCATCTGCTGCCAAGGACATTTACTTGGGGTCCACAACTGCCCTGGCAGTAATCTGTATCCATGTCAACTCTACTGAACCGGAAGCAATTTGCAAGGTAACCAAATATTAGCCTACTGTAGTAATATGCGAGAAAATGGTCCGTCAGTAACCCGACAGTAACCTGCAAATCAGCTAATTGTACTTTGCAGACAAAAATTATAAAGGTAATTGTAATTTACTACAGTAGTTCTTTACAAAACTGTACTTTACAGAAAGTAATTTACAAAGTGGCTCTGCAAGATAAGCTTCCTTCTGTAGCCAGTAATCTGCAAAGTAAACACACTTTACCGACAGTTATCTGAAGAGTACCTAAATATAATTTATCGGTCGTCGTCTCCTAGATAACTGATCTGTAACGGCATAAATCTGCAATACTGTATTTTACCCAAATTAATCTACAAAAGTAACTTTGGTGAAACTGTATCGACATTATTCTGGAAGGTGACTGTTCTTCGTAGAGGGAGTGGTGATGTTACAATGAAGTGGATGCAGCTTTAGTTTGCAATATTTTCTATTTTAAGAGGAAGATAAAGGGATGCTCGTGAAGTTTCTTGCAGTGCTCTTCGCGATCCATATATTTGATTTATTTGTTATCCAATCTGATTGGGAGAGGTGTTGAATTAGAGATAAAGACTTTGGACTTTGCTTTAATTTTATATTTTAAATTTTGTTTTTAATTTGAAACCTTTCCAACCCAGAGGAAGGTTGCCTGAATCGTACCACTTTTTACATTTTATTTTTTTTATACCTTATACAAAAGAACACTTCAAAAGTTCCAATACCCTTCAAAGTATTGGTTCTTAAAACAAGTAAATCTTATTTTTTAATAACTAATATGGTGATATTTAGCTAAGATATAACACTTTTGTAAAGCTATGCAATCGGTACGATTTAGGAAACCAGTTGCCTAAATCGTACCACCTATTTCCCTAAATCGTACCACCTGGTTACAGCTGAAATAAAAGGAGTCAAGGAATAAGACGAATAAGAGTGTATTACTAGTAAACATTTAATACTACAGTATTCTAATTACAAGTTTAGATACATTTAGATTTTTTAACTTATTTTTAAGCTTAATTACTGTTTTATATGAGTGTTTTTTTTTTCAAGAACTACAGTTAGAGCATACATATTTCTTTATTCTTGCCTTTGACCCAGCACAACTTTCGTGGACCCCATTTTACCACAAAGCAAGCACTGCACCATATCCTCGATAGCATTTTTCCTCGCAAACTGAGCAGAACCACTCATCAGATTAATTTCAACCATCACATCACTCTGGGCAGAAGATCGAGCTTGGTTTAGGACTACTGGATTTTGCTTCATATTTAACCCAATAGTTTCCTGAACTGGTTGGCATTTTCTTATCGGTATCTTAGTGGTCAATGTTTTTTGATGCGTTACAAGACATGCCTGAAACCTCTTGACTGGATTTAGTTGCTTTCATCTTTTTAGACAAAGGCCCAATCTTCATCTATAGCTCCTTGACCTTTTCCTTTGCCAGTTTAAGCTCCTGAGCTAGTTGAATTTGATTTTTGTAGGGGCTACTGGTCAATATAGCAGCTTTTTGTAATTTTTGCAGTCGACCCACTTCTCATTTTTGTTGGTTTAGGAAGCGGAGAAATTGTTTCAATATAAAACATTGTTTTCCAGTTGAGCCGGTCGGCGTGGTTACTTCAACATTAAGGAGCTTATTCTCATCCAATGAAGTTTGCCCCTTGATCTGAATATTCAATCTTTATCTTTATTTTGATCCAAAGTTGAGTTGAGGCATTCTGCTGGCAAAAAGTCTGACTCTGTGAAGATGGACGGGTCAATGGGCCACACACCACTACATTTTGAATCCATTGCAAGAATTCTCAATTGTCGCAGCCTTTACAATATGCTTCTTCTTTCACTAACTGTGAGATCTAGTATTGAGTGACTCTTAAGCCAGGGTTTGTTCGCAACCATTTATCTACGGCTTGAGTGAAGTAGCCCTTAAATGGTTTGAAGAAGGATCTGTCTAATGGCTGTAGCCAATGTGTTGTGTGTCCTGGTAACTAAATCATAATGACTCCAGCATCTCGAGCGACTTCCAGTGCCTCTAAGTTCTTAGAATGTGTCGTGTGGCCATCAAGAAGGAGAAGAACTTTCTCTCTTTGCTTGCTTTACAGTGGCAATGAAGTAACGAAGCCACTTAACAAACAACTCAGAGTTTATCCATCCATTCTCTGATATATAAACCACACTTCCAGGTGGAGCTCCTACTTCAAATCGTCCACACATTCTCATTCTTTTGAAAATAATAAGGGGTGGAACATACATCCCTGCTGCACTTGAACAGCACACAACAGTTGTATTGACTCCTCTTTCTGCACTAGATATTGTACCCACAGCACGCTTCCCCTTTTCAGCTACCACCTTCTGACATTTATTTTGAACAGAACTTACGCCTGTCTCGTCAACGTTGAAAAGAGTAGTAGCATCAATATTATTTTCATCAGCAGTTTGTTTTCAAAATTTCAAAGAATTCATTGACGTTTTCTTTAGAAAATCCTTTTGCTCTAGCCAATGATGTTGTCTGAGGTTCACGAAGAGAGATGTCCTTATGACGTTTCATGAAGTTGTAATACCACTTCTTACCAGCGATTTGTTTTTCCGCATTAAATACGTGGGGGATACCTCTTCTCTCGGCGATTTTGAAATGCAAGCCTACGAAACGTCTGTTATCGTCAGTCCAAAAAAACACGCCTCTAGTTTTTTTTATATGGTCAACAAGCTGTTGCTCTACATCGGGAGGTATGTAGTTTTGACGCCCCATCGCTTTTTTACCCTCGTTAGCGTTAACATTTTTGTTGCCTAAATGGCGCTTAAGTGTTGGTTTTTCAGGATTCCATACTGTCCGCAACATTGATTAAATCCCATATCTCCGTTTCTGTAAGCTGCTATGGCTCTTTCCATATCCTCTTCATCCCACGCTCCATACTTTCTTTTTGCCATTCTGAAACACAATAATAAATTGTGTTACGCTTTAATATTGTGTTAACTTGTTTTACTTACTAAGAAACAAATTAATTTAAGCAATCCATAGTTATTTACATACAACAAAATCGCAAATATGAAACATGGGGATGTAATGGGCTCCCAAATCGTACCGGTACGATTTGGGATACCATTAGAGGTACGATTTAGGCAACTTGGTCTCGCGGCAAACATAACCTTATTACTAACCTCAAACACACATGGCAACGTAAACTGGTATAACAAAATACTCTATATTAGTGCTATTTCTACGAACTACTGCTGGCTTTTATTAGTACGTACCTTGACAGTCTCTTAATCTCTTATGAAAAAAGGTTCCAAAACACATCAACTTGCTCCAAAACAAGGGAATCGTTCACAAAAACGTAGAGATCAACTGCACACAGACTGAACTTTGTCTCACATTTTCTAGTAATGGCTACTTCTTGCTAGCGCCCCGCAAGAGTGATGTAGTAGTTCTATTTCTTGTTAAAATCACGGTGGTACGATTTAGGAGGCGGTACGATTTAGGCAACCTTCCTCTATATTGGATAGAAAATGTCAGCCCAAGCGTTACATGGTACGTTTATTACCCATGTGGGCTGCTGATTGGAGCAACCTCCAGCGCCAACTGTAAGAATTGCTACTACCTACGGAGGAATATGTTTTGAATGAACATGAACCATATATCCACTGCATGTGTAGAATACAGTTTGTTGTTCTACCATATCCCGTTTCAATACAATTTAGGCTAGCCTAAATATTATTTTTTTAACAAATAGAGTTAGTATACGAGACGAATTATTTCTAAATGATTATTTAGGTAATCTCTTATGGTTAAACACAGGGTCATATATGTAAGATTCTAGTCTTTACGACTCATGTGGGTTTCTGTAGGTAGTGGTGTGATTGCAACCGTGACAAAAGCCACTGTTTATGCTCCACAACGCACTAAAACTACAACAAACACAGTTTTTTGTATTGTAATAAATATTAAATGCTCTTTCTAACATGAGCGATGATCATACCAATCTATTTGTTTTAAATCAAAAGTTTTTGAATACATCAAGTTAACTCATGACATGAAATATTCTAGATACGAGGAAGTTTTATTGTTTGGTGAGGTTAGATTAGTTAGGTTAGTTTCATCAGCGTATAATTTTGAGATAATAGGTTGAACTTTATTTCTTATTCCAAACATTAGCTGTATGAGCTATGTATACAATATACACAATTCCGCGAGCCACTGTGAGCCATACCGCCAAGCGGCAGTTGCCTACATCTGTATACAGGTTTTCTGGTCTGACGTCTCAATGCAAAGTTTACGTGGAGTTGTACTGAACTCATTAGAAAATTAAACAATCGTTAGTTATTAGCTTTAATGAACCAACATTATATAAATCAGTGACGTGTTAACTAAACCTCAACATTAAGATTTTTTTAACTTCTTCTTTGGCATTTCATAAAGATAACTTCTTCTTTCACTTTTGACACAAAGCTTTGGGTGATGAACTAGTCATGGGAACAATACAATAGATTTCCAATAAAATGCAATTGTTGAATGATCAAATAATGAGAAAAGGTAAATGTTGGTGTATCTGAAAAGTTCTCATCGTTTATAAAGTTGATGTATTTATATCACCAAGAAAGACACTTAGAGTTCATCGACATCAGCGCAAGAAGCAATACATGATAAGCCTTGTGGATGTTGCAGATCACAAAGCTTATGGTGTGGTGATCGTGAGGCACGTCATTGACGACATGATAGTCGTCCACAAAGCTGTATTGGTAATATCTAAGTTCTGGCAGCCAATATGCCCGTAAATATTATAAAACTCGTTTACAAGCCTTCCAAAATTTTGTCCCTAAACACGTAACTTCCAATGTATAAAGTTCAATGAAAATAATGGCATAGATCTTACAAATTGGACAATAAATTGTTCTTGGTCTATGACGCAAAAGATGTACAGTATAGGTATATTCTACTCAGCCCGTTGCCGTCATGGCTGATTTCCTGAATAGTTGTGAAACCAGTACTAGTGGGAAGGAAAATTCTTGATGAACTTACATAAAAAAAACTATCCTGATGAATGGAAGTTCAAGTACCCCTTATAGATAAGATGAAATTTAACCAGACTATTATACTAGGAGGACGTGTCTATACGACTTCGTGAATTCATCAGATTTATTCCAACAACAATAAGAAATTAGACCTTTTCCCCAAGCTGATTCTGTCTTCCGCAAATATATATATATATGCACCATGAGTTTTCAGGAAAGAGAATAATTAATTGGGCATAGCATGTGAGAACCTATACAATGAGATCAATCACACTGGAGACAACTTACTACCTGCTTCAATCTCTTTAAAATGATAGAAAAATTAAATGGGTGCAAATCCTACAAAATTCTAAAAAGCTATTTGTAGGTATATAGCATGGACACGGTGTGTGACCCGATTGATTACGTTGTTTAACCTCAGCCACTGAAGAAAAGGAGATTGGAAAACTTCAGTATGAATTTAACCTTTTTGCTAGAATGATGGCCAGTTAACTGGGATAAACTTATTATAAGTTTGTCTAAGGCACCAGGCATTCGTATAACTTTACAGGAGGAAATATTTAAAAACAAGATAAAGTTCTCTATATTGCCGGCCTACTCTACCGATATCACTGAATTACTCCATGAACAGCAATTTCCAAATGCTACAACTACTGGCATCAGTTCTGCTTTATCGACAGTAAACTGCAAGGTAACTCTCCTTTACCGTCGTGAATATGCAAGGCCTCTTCACAGTGAACTAACAGGTGTTGGGTCAAGGCCTGTTGTTTCCTTTGCGACCCGACTCGTCCTATGCATCGCCATTAATCTGCAATATCATTAATTCTGCACTGTAGCCAGTAATCTGTGATAACTAACTTTATTGCTTAAAGATAGCGTCGTTTACTGATAGACACAAAGAGCCCTCCTTTGAGACGTAGGGTCTAATCGAATTTACGGCGGCTCGTGCCGGAATGCGGCGGAGAAAGTTCGTGGGCAACGGCCGTCCTTGTGCCCTCAGAACCATCTAGGTCACTGCCCTTAGGCCCTCCTCTCCTCTCGACCACTTTCATCGTGCTACACTGCCCGGTACAATATCTTATTGATAAGGTGTGTTGTGGAATCTTCCATGTCATTCCTGATCTTTCTAGCTTCCTTCAAATTTCTCTTCAGTAGGATTTTGTTTTCATTTTCACCATGACCCGCGTCAGTACTTTGGCGGAAACATTTAAGTTTTTGCGAAAGTTATTTTTGTTTAGGGTGTGAACTCCAGGATAAAGATATAGCACGAAATTTTATAGTTTTGTCTGAAACTATGACCTCCTGACAGATGGTATTTAGGGAAGGAGCTATTTCTTTTTATGGTTGCCTTATATTATAACTATGAATTTTTATTACAAACGCCTATGGCTTAGTGACTGGGTTTCGGAAGTTCTTATATTACTTGCTGTACTGTTTGTCCTATTAGTAAAACTTGCACCTGAAAGTTACTCAAAATAATTATGAAAAAGTAAACAGTTCATTCGACAAAATAAATTAGTTATTCCTAATTCTTTAAGCATTTGTCGAGTTAAGTTCCGTTATGTGTCCAAAAACTTAGTAGAAACAAGAATTTAATTGTTAAACAACGTTTCGATGCGGTGTGAACCAGAAAACCTTATAGATGGTGTAGTTTACGACACCATCCAAACTAGACTACTTAAGTTTGACAATCGCTGGTCCTATAGTCTTCAATAGTTATATATTTGCTATCGTTACTGTTATCTATCTGTTATCTATATTTTATTATTTATGTTATTGTTACAATGTATTATATAGTTTATGTCCATTGTTATTGTCCTAGTTACTTATATTGTTATGTACTGTTATTAATTTATTATTGTATATATTATTGTTGCACGCTGCTTCTAAGTTACTAGTCCTCTTCTGAGCTAATTATTGATATTTTGTAAAATGGTGTATTGCCGTAAATGAAATAAATAAATAAATAAATAGTTAGGCCACGTATGCCACTATTAACATGTTAAAGTGTTATTACCTGTGCTCAATTCGTCTATATTTATTCTGCATTTTTCTCGTTGCCATGATGGTCAGCCATAAGACAAACATGTACCATTATCTGCATGTAACTCTATGCAGCCTATATAGAAACGAAGCTACCTGATACACAACGTATGTCAGCTTTTTTATAAAAGAGAGGCCAATCCCTTTTTGAGCCTTATTCTGTCCATTCTCATGGGCCACTGGCCTGTGCGAGGATCTTATCAAACAGAATAAGGAGAAGAGGTCGATACAGTATAAGTTCGATGGTAGGACTACTAATAAAAAGTTGCAACGGGTCACAGGATTTGACCTGCGCTGTCTCTAACAAAGACCCAAAGTCCAACGTCTTAATACCGCTCGGCCATCGGCACTCACAATAATTCCAGTTAATTTTTTAAAACTCCTGCAGAAGTAAGACAGGCAAACAGAAATGGACATTTTTCAAGCTCGTCGAATAATAGGCTTCACTAACGTTCAGACAATTAAATAGTTTTGTTATTTTCCTACACAATTCATAGAACATCAATAATTTTCAACTATATAAGTTTAGTCTAAAGAGATTCAATGTATCTATAAAAATCTTTTAAAATCAATTGTATTGTTTTAGATATTACTGTTCTCCAGTAAAACTCCTATGTTCTAGCTTTGTTTAAAACAATCTATGTAAAGATAATTTATTCAATAGTCTACTAAAGTCTATGCACTTGTCTTGAACATTGCGGTGCTCCCTATTTAATGGAAAAATTATGGAAATAGGGATTTAATAAATGAAAGTGTTTAAACATTTTCTACCGTTGTAAATTCAGATAAAATAAAACATAGTCTAAACTTTAGGTTGATCCAATCAAAATAGTGTCACTTTTAGAAAATGTATGACAATTTTCAGGTTGACTGCCATGAGTACCATATATGGCACTCCAGCAGTTTACACCCTGGGGCCGTGATTACCACATTTTGTACTCACCACACTGAAAAATCTGACTTATATTTTATTTGTTTTTTTTAAGCAATAAATAGATTCTGTTTTTTTAGAATGGTGTTTCTTAAAAAAAAAACACAAGTTTAAGCTTTTATGACTTTAGCAAGTAATTTTATGTTTTAGTTTATGTGACAGTTTTCAGCACTTTGCTTTGTTTATTTTTTAGTTGAAGGGATTTGTTGGTTATGTGTACTTGTTGACAATGCACTAGTGCAACTTAAAAAATGGATAATTTCTAGGCTAACAAACAGACAATTGTAATAATTCATTATGTCTCGTGAGTTTGTATACATATCTACACCTATTGATGTATGGTTCAACGTTGTATAATAAATTGTTGATATTTAGATTTTTTTTAAATGAATTTTGAGTGTGCATTATTTTAGCCCAACACTTTTATTGTAAATAATTATTGGATATTCTCATTTTTTTTGTTATTTTTTGCTTCTATACAACACAGGAGATTACAAACTATTTTCTTCACCCGCAGGCCATGGAGTACTAAATATGGTACTCACTTAAAAAAATTGTTATTTTTTTTTAATTGTCACTAAATTTACTTTTTTTTCAGTTAATAAATGTATGAAAAACCAGTTTTATACAAATTACATTTGTACCAAAATTGTGGTCTCAGGGCAAAGACATCCAAAAAGGGACTGGCAGTCAACCTGTTAAAATAAGATTTTAACATGTGGCAGCGCTATCTCTACAAATCGTTGCATAGAACAGATTTTATTACACAAATTTGATGTTCTGCCATACAACCCTCATATGGATGGTTTGCACCTTTTAAAGTTAAATGTTCTAGTCTCTCAACGGTAGTGATGTCTTGTGTGTACAGAATTTTTTTTTATTTAAAAAGCTTAAATTGCTGTAAACACAGGGAGTGTCTTTTTTAAATAAATTGTTGTTCAACCACAACATGTCACCTCAGTGTTTCTGGACTGTTCCATACTCAACCATATGTTTGAGTAATAAAATAAAATATTGGTGATTTGTAATTTGACTTCCCTCAGCACGTTTATAGAGATGGTGCTTTTATTTTTCCAAACTTCGTACACACAATGGATCTCTGGCTATTCTCAACTACAAACACACATTTATCTACAATGTTTTGCGGTGTTACTGTTATTATTGTAATGTTTTTCATTAGTAATCACAAGTTTGGCAAAGTCGTGAGGTTGAACTTTAACGAATCAAACAAAACATCTAACACAGTGATAAAAGGCTTAAATAGATTGTTATATTTACTCTAGGGACAATCTATCGCTTCTAAATAGCACCCATTAGACCCATAGACTTATCAACAGTCGGCATGTTTACTATGAGATAACATGTGTGGAATGTTTTGACGCGATTGCTGTAAATACCCTAGAGCACAGAATCCAAGAACTTAGATTGTTTATACTTGATTTTGTAGCAACTCGGCCCCACTTGTAAGAGTTCCTATAAGATCCCTACTTTGGTCAAGATTATTGTTCACGGTGCAACTTTATTTGGTAAGTCATTTTAAAATCAAATGTACTAATATTATAAATTGTGTTTAAAATTGTTCGTTTGTTTATTAAGTTATACATTTAGTCAGTAAACCGTAATTTGCAGGAATGACAAGTTTATTTATAAAATATTGTTCGCCTACAATAGTTGATATTCTTTAGTTAATTCTACCATATTTATTACTAACATACGACTTTTCTTTTTTTTTTATAAATTAATTGTTGCTCAACATATACATCGCACTTCCGTTTGGTTTAAATGAACTGAAGTAATATGTACATGCTGGACAATAATTCTATCAATTTATTGGGAAAAACTCGTATATTAGTAATAAATAATGTAAACTATGTCTTTTGTGAGAACATCTCAATAGTCACACACACTAAATGAGTTTTCTTTTTACTTTATGGTTAGTATTCGAAAGCCAAAAGAGAATAATGCTTAAATTAATTATTAAGCTGTGTTCAGGTCAAAACGAAGTTCTTAACATTTAATTCTAAAAAGTGTAAAATTATAATATTTATAAGAAAAAGGAGAATGGAAAACTATGACTTCAAACTTTTTGATGAAGTATGATCAGTCGTGGATAGTCACGGGATTTAAGGTGTACTATTTGATAGTAACTTCAAATTTTACTCTCATATAGAGCAAGTAGATAGATGCAAGAAAGACTTAAATATTCTAAAATCATTAGCTTATGGGGTTAAAGGAGCACATCCAAAGTTTCTGCTCAAGATATAAAAAACACTAGTAAGGTCAAAGATAAAGTAATGCAGTTTTATCTATGATGGCTTCAATAAGAAGCACGAGCAAATGATCGGTATGATACAGAATTTTGCATTGCGGTTATGTATTTAACACCACACACATATTACCAATGTATAATGAATGAGGCTGCAATGTTACCTTTAAGTTTGAGAAGAAGACAAATAGTTTAAAATGTGCTATAAAATTGTCACAGACTCTAACCACCCGGCTTATGAAAACGTGCTTGAATTAAACATTTTAATAAACCACAATTCGTACTGGCAAAAAAGGCACCTTTTGATTGTACAAAGTTTCAATGATATCCAAATATATAAAGGAGTAATTATTAGGGATAACGAAACACTCTCATTATTAAAATTAACAAACTCTGTTGTTAAAGACCGGACAGACATTAAAGTATTTACTACTTTAAGTTGGTGAAGTAAAAAGGGCTTTAACAAAAGTATTATGAGGCAATTACAATCCAAACAATAAAAATTGAAAATGAAGAACACGTTGCATATAAACATAGATGGATCAAAGATTGGATCACGAGTTGGGGTTGGTATGTACGATCCAAAGAACAACACAAAAATGTGCTTAAAATAACATCAATTGACATCAATATTGCTGCTCCAGAAATATATAAAATAAATGAAGTTTCAAAATATTCTCTGTTT